>NW_027463871.1:0-218102 GCF_050947455.1 Rhinoderma darwinii
TGTTCTCATATAACTGCCGCATGACCACCCACGGGATGACAAACAGGATCGGAGCCCCTGCAGCGAACATGAGAAATTAGAAGATTTGTATATCTGCTGGATGGACGCGCCGAGGGATGATGAGGCGTGAGGTGTCCAACAAGCATCAAAGTGGTAACGTGAGCCGGATAGATCAACACCTGACCGATTCTACATCCTGAGGGTGAAAACCTACCTCGACTTCATCCTGCTTCACAGCTCGGGGGTTGTTACAATGTATCAGTGCAGGTAAGAGCCATCAGCCAGTAGTCCAGGACATGAGAGGAATTTGTGCTGCTGATGTGTTTAGCGCACAGAGAGTTATCTACACTGATACATTGTAACAAACACTCAGCTATGTCAGCAGGACTGGGTCAGGAAGGGTTTTCATCCTCGAGGTATAAACAAGAATGTTTCCTTTCACTGACAGCAAGTGGTGATCTTAAAAAGGGTGAGAAATTTAAACATAAAGTCTATTAGCCAGTGACTGCACAGAGTGACTCTCACCCCAGCCCAGCACCATGTAACGCGGCAATGCAGCCTCCTCCGAGAACGACAGCACCACCAGCAGATTGTGCAGGTACAGCCCCTCCACCAGCAACCAGTAGTAATTGGCAGCAACACAATATTGTGTGATGGTCTGCGCCACACGACAACCGACCAGGGTCTGATCAGGAAACAGGGAGACGATGGGTTAAATCACATGCAATACAACACCCCAATTATAACACACTACACAAGGTCCAGATGTATAGCCCCGCCCTCATACAAGTGTCTCCTCTGTAGCCCCGCCCTCATACAAGTGTCTCCTCTGTAGCCCCGCCCTCATACAAGTGTCTTCTCTGTAGCCCCGCCCTCATACATGGGTCTCCTCTGTAGCCACGCCCTTATACATGTGTCTCCTCTGTAGCCACGCCCTCATACATGTGTCTCCTCTGTAGCCACGCCCTCATACATGTGTCTCCTCTGTAGCCCCGCCCTCATACATGTGTCTCCTCTGTAGCCCCGCCCTCATACATGTGTCTCCTCTGTAGCCACGCCCTCATACATGTGTCTCCTCTGTAGCCACGCCCTCATACATGTGTCTCCTCTGTAGCCACGCCCTCATACATGTCTCCTCTGTAGCCACACCCTCATACATGTCTCCTCTGTAGCCCCGCCCTCATACAAGTGTCTCCTCTGTAGCCACGCCCTCAAATGTGTCTCACCTGGAGTCCCACACTTTGTGTCTCCATTATGTCCTCATAGATTGTAAGCTCTTGCGAGCAGGGTCCTCACTCCCCAGGTTTGAATTGTAAATGAACTTTGTCACTATGTAATGTCTGATATTGTTTTCATGTTCCCTCTACATTGTAAAGTGCTGCGTAATATGTTGGCGCTATATAAATAAAGATTATTATTATTATTATTATTATACATGTCTCCTCTGTAGCCACGCCCTCATACATGTCTCCTCTGTAGCCACGCCCTCATACAGGTCTCCTCTGTAGCCCCGCCCTCATACAAGTGTCTCCTCTGTAGCCCCGCCCTCATACAAGTGTCTCACCTGTAGTCCCGCCCTCATACATGTCTCATCTGTAGCCACGCCCTCATACATGTGTCTCTTCTGTAGCCACGCCCTCATACATGTGCCTCTTCAGTAGCTACGCCCTCATACATGTGTCTCCTCTGTAGCCACGCCCACATACAAGTGTCTCACCTGTAGCCACGCCCTCATACATGTGTCTCCTCTGTAGCCACGCCCTCATACAGGTCTCCTCTGTAGCCACACCCTCATACATGTGTCTCCTCTGTAGCCACGCTCTCATACATGTCTCTTCTGTAGCCACACCCTCATACATGTGTCTCCTCTGTAGCCACGCCCCCATACAAGTGTCTCACCTGTAGCCACGCCCTCATACATGGGTATCCTCTGTAGCCACGCCCTCATACATGTGTCTCCTCTGTAGCCCCGCCCTCATACATGTCTCCTCTGTAGCCACACCCTCATACATGTGTCTCCTCTGTAGCCACGCTCTCATACATGTGTCTCCTCTGTAGCCACACCCTCATACATGTGTCTCCTCTGTAGCCACACCCCCATACAAGTGTCTCACCTGTAGTCCCGCCCTCATACATGTCTCATCTGTAGCCACGCCCTCATACATGTGTCTCATCTGTAGCCACGCCCTCATACATGTGCCTCTTCAGTAGCCACGCCCTCATACATGTGTCTCCTCTGTAGCCACGCCCCCATACAAGTGTCTCACCTGTAGCCACGCCCTCATACATGGGTCTCCTCTGTAGCCACGCCCTCATACATGTGTCTCCTCTGTAGCCCCGCGCTCATACAAGTGTCTCATCTGTAGCCACGCCCTCATACATGTGTCTCATATGTAGCTACACCCTCATACATGTGTCTCATATATAGCCCTGCCCTCATACGTGTTTAGCCCTGACATCACATAAAATTGTAGCCCAGCCCTCATATATACATCTGACTTGTAGCCCCGCCCTCATATACATCTGACTTGTAGCCCCGCCCTCATACGGCTGACTTGTAGCCCCGCCCTCATATACGTCTGACTTGTAGCCCCGCCCTCATATACGGCTGACTTGTAGCCCCGCCCTCATATACGTCTGACTTGTAGCCCCACCCTCATATATGTCTGACTTGTAGCCCCACCCTCATATACGTCTGACTTGTAGCCCCGCCCTCATATACGTCTGACTTGTAGCCCCACCCTCACATATATATGGCATGTTGCCCCCTCAGTATTTCTCACTCTCTCCCTCAGCAGAGCGGTCAGGTCTTCCTCGCCCTGGATGGCGCCGTGTGGCTGCTCCAGCAGAGCGTCCCGGGACAGCAGAGAGACAGCGCGCAGGATGAACGACACAAACAGGTTACAGTGGATGAGATTCCGGGTGCAGCAGAGACGTCTGGAACACAGAAAACGGGGGGGGGGGGGGCCCTCTCATTGTTACCCCAAGATCAGGACACAGCTGTAAATATCACCCCAAGTCTGGGAGCAGGAAGAAGTACTGCTGAACATTTGTGTGGAGAAGAGCTGAAGTGTAAAGTACTGCACACAGTCCTGCTTTAAAGGGTTCTCCCAGGATTAGAAAAAGGGTCTGCTTTTACTCCCCAAAAATAGCGCTACATCTGCCATGGGAACAGCCCCCAATTATACCCCTCAGAGACCCCGATGATAAACGGAGGGCACAGACCTGAGCTGAGTGAGGATGCTGAGCGCCACCACGAGCGCTGCCAGAGAGATCCCGTATCCCACGCTGTACATGACCCGCAGCTGCGACAGAATCCAGGCCTGATGCTGCGGAGACAGAAGATGCGACAATCATTATAATATTCAGAGGAGCAGGGGCCACGGCCGCCAGGGGACGCTGCCGCTCCGGCCATGAATATCGTTATATCACCAATATTATCCCGGAATCACCCCCAGAAGTCCAGAGGCCGCCGGATAATACACAGCAGCGATCACTGGTCAGGAGATCGAAAAATGCGAAAGTGGAAAAGACCCTGGAAACAAACCCAGAGCAGAACATGAGGCCGATCAGCGTCTCATTCCTCCGCTTCTCACCCTGCGGCGACCCCCTGACTATTAACCCTCCATTCATTTCCCTTTATAGAAACCCGAACATTCACACAAGAAACGGGCAAATCACAGAAAGATCTCATCTAAGATAGTGACCGGAGAGAATCCTGAAGATGATCCACAAGGACGGGGACTGAAGATGATCCACAGGGACGGGGACTGAAGATGATCCACAAGGATGGGGACTGAGGACGGGACTGAAGATGATCCACAGGGACGGGGACTGAAGATGATCCACAGGGACGGGGACTGAAGATGATCTACAAGGATGGGGACTGAGGACGGGACTGAAGATGATCCACAGGGACGGGGACTGAAGATGATCCACAGGGACGGGGACTGAAGATGATCTACAAGGATGGGGACTGAGGACGGGACTGAAGATGATCCACAAGGACGAGGACTGAAGATGATCCACAGGGACGGGGACTGAAGATGATCTACAAGGATGGGGACTGAGGACGGGACTGAAGATGATCCACAAGGACGGGGATTGAAGATGATCCACAGGGACGGGGACTGAAGATGATCTACAAGGATGGGGACTGAGGACGGGACTGAAGATGATCCACAGGGACGGGGACTGAAGATGATCCACAAGGACGGGGACTGAGGACGGGACTGAAGATGATCCACAAGGACGGGGACTGAAGATGATCCACAAGGACGGGGACTGAAGATGATCCACAGGGACGGGGACTGAAGATGATCCACAAGGACGGGGACTGAAGATGATCCACAAGGACGGGGACTGAAGATGATCCACAAGGACGGGGACTGAAGATGATCCACAAGGACGGGGACTGAAGATGATCTACAAGGATGGGGACTGAGGACGGGACTGAAGATGATCCACAAGGACGGGGACTGAAGATGATCCACAAGGGCGGGGACTGAAGACGATCTACAAGGATGGGGAGTGAGGACGGGACTGAAGATGATCCACAAGGACGGGGACTGAAGATGATCCACAAGGACGGGGTCTGAAGGTGATCCACAAGGACAGGGACTGAAGATGATCCACAAGGACGGGGACTGAAGATGATCCACAAGGATGGGCACTGAGGACGGGACTGAAGATGATCCACAAGGACGGGAACTGAAGATAATCCACAAGGACGGGGACTGAAGATAATCTACAAGGACGGGGACTGAGGACGGGCTGTAGAAGATCCACAAGGATGGGGACGTCACCGGAAAATGAGAAAATCAGGAGGTTTACCGGAGATTAACAAATGATTAGAAGATACAGAAAAAATTACAACGACCTGCAGAGGGAGCCAGGACTGTCCCCCCATTAAATAATCAGGACTGTCCCATCAGATAATCAGGACTGTCCACCATAAGAGAATCAGAACTCTCCTCCCATTAGATAATCAGGACTGATCCCCATTAGATAATCAGGAGTGTCCCCCCCATCAGATGATCAGGACTGTCCCCCCATCAGATGATCAGGACTGTCCCACCCCATCAGATGATCAGGACTGTCCCCCCCATCATATAATCAGGACTGTCCCCCCCATCATATAATCAGGACTGTCCCCCCCATCAGACGATCAGGACTGTCCCCCCCATCAGATGATCAGGACTGTCCCCCCATCAGATGATCAGGACTGTCCCCCCCATCAGATGATCAGGACTGTCCCCCCCATCAGATGATCAGGACTGTCCCCCCCATCAGATGATCAGGACTGTCCCCCCCATCAGATAATCAGGACTGTCCCCCCCATCAGATAATCAGGACTGTCCCCCCATCAGATAATCAGGACTGTCCCCCCCATCAGATAATCAGGACTGTCCCCCCATCAGATAATCAGGACTGTCCCCCCATCAGATAATCAGGACTGTCCCCCCATCAGATAATCAGGACTGTCCCATCTGGGGCTCGTTATCCAGCCTCTCGGTTCTAGATCTATAAATGAAGGCGTTCTCTTACGTGTGACTGCTCCTGTTCAGGGTCGACGTTCTCACATTGAGAGTGGTCTCTCCAGGGCATTTCTGTCTCATCCCGAACCCAATGACCATCTAAACCACAGCGCCGAAATACAAGGCCGTCTCTTACTGAGGAACAAGGAGAGAGGCAGCCGGGTCAGTCGCAGTTATCTGCCATATACCTGCCAAACACCTCCGTCCCCCACCACATCCTCTCACCTTGAGGGTACCAGGGCAGGTAGGATGGACACGGCTCCGCGTGGGTTGTATTAGCAGCAGCATCTCCCCAGCACACGTACATGTCAAACGTGCGATTACAGAAAACTCCTGCCACAAATGGGACAAAACTAAGTGAGACGAAGGTGCAAAACCACCGCTTATACTAAACACAGTGTTTAATGTGTATATAGTACAGGCGGTGTGATCTGGTGTGTGTATATAGTACAGGCAGTGTGATCTGGTGTGTGTGTATATAGTACAGGCAGTGTGATCTGGTGTGTGTGTATAGTACAGGCGGTGTGATCTGGTGTGTATAGTACAGGCAGTGTGATCTGGTGTGTGTATATAGTACAGGCAGTGTGATCTGGTGTGTATATAGTACAGGCGGTGTGATCTGGTGTGTGTGTATATAGTACAGGCAGTGTGATCTGGTGTGTGTGTATAGTACAGGCGGTGTGATCTGGTGTGTATAGTACAGGCAGTGTGATCTGGTGTGTGTATAGTACAGGCAGTGTGATCTGGTGTGTGTATATAGTACAGGCAGTGTGATCTGGTGTGTGTATATAGTACAGGCGGTGTGATCTGGTGTGTGTATATAGTACAGGCGGTGTGATCTGGTGTGTGTATATAGTACAGGCAGTGTGATCTGGTGTGTATATAGTACAGGCAGTGTGATCTGGTGTATATATAGTACAGGCAGTGTGATCTGGTGTGTATATAGTACAGGCAGTGTGATCTGGTGTGTGTGTGTGTGTATATAGTACAGGCAGTGTGATCTGGTGTGTGTATATAGTACAGGCAGTGTGATCAGGTGTGTGTATATAGTACAGGCGGTGTGATCTGGTGTGTGTATATAGTACAGGCGGTGTGATCTGGTGTGTGTATATAGTACAGGCAGTGTGATCTGGTGTGTATATAGTACAGGCAGTGTGATCTGGTGTATATATAGTACAGGCAGTGTGATCTGGTGTGTATATAGTACAGGCAGTGTGATCTGGTGTGTATATAGTACAGGCAGTGTGATCTGGTGTGTGTGTGTGTGTATAGTACAGGCAGTGTGATCTGGTGTGTGTATATAGTACAGGCAGTGTGATCTGGTGTGTGTATATAGTACAGGCAGTGTGATCTGGTGTGTGTATATAGTACAGGCAGTGTGATCTGGTGTGTGTATATAGTACAGGCAG
The DNA here is from genome assembly GCF_050947455.1 of Rhinoderma darwinii. Taxonomy (NCBI): domain Eukaryota; kingdom Metazoa; phylum Chordata; class Amphibia; order Anura; family Rhinodermatidae; genus Rhinoderma; species Rhinoderma darwinii. The sequence continues at coordinate 6,947 of NW_027463871.1, forward strand.
TGTGATCTGGTGTGTGTGTGTATAGTACAGGCAGTGTGATCTGGTGTGTATATATAGTACAGGCGGTGTAATCTGATGTGTGTATATAGTACAGGCGGTGTGATCTGGTGTATATATAGTACAGGCGGTGTGATCTGATGTGTGTATATAGTACAGGCGGTGTGATCTGGTCTGTATATATAGTACAGGCGGTGTGATCTGGTGTATATATAGTACAGGCGGTGTGATCTGGTGTATATATAGTACAGGCAGTGTGATCTGGTGTGTGTATATAGTACAGGCAGTGTGATCTGATGTGTGTATATAGTACAGGCAGTGTGATCTGGTGTGTGTATATAGTACAGGCAGTGTGATCTGGTGTATATATAGTACAGGCAGTGTGATCTGGTGTGTGTATATAGTACAGGCAGTGTGGTCTGGTGTGTGTATATAGTACAGGCAGTGTGATCTGGTGTGTGTATATAGTACAGGCAGTGTGATCTGGTGTGTGTGTGTATATAGTACAGGCAGTGTGATCTGGTGTGTGTATATAGTACAGGCAGTGTGATCTGGTGTGTGTGTGTGTGTGTGTGTGTATATAGTACAGGCAGTGTGATCTGGTGTGTATATAGTACAGGCAGTGTGATCTGGTGTGTATATAGTACAGGCAGTGTGATCTGGTGTGTATATAGTACAGGCAGTGTGATCTGGTGTGTGTATATAGTACAGGCAGTGTGATCTGGTGTATATATAGTACAGGCAGTGTGATCTGGTGTGTGTATAGTACAGGCAGTGTGATCTGGTGTGTATATAGTACAGGCAGTGTGATCTGGTGTGTGTATATAGTACAGGCGGTGTGATCTGGTGTGTGTATATAGTACAGGCGGTGTGATCTGGTGTGTGTGTATATAGTACAGGCAGTGTGATCTGGTGTGTGTGTATATAGTACAGGCAGTGTGATCTGGTGTGTATATAGTACAGGCAGTGTGATCTGGTGTGTGTGTGTGTGTGTGTGTATATATAGTACAGGCAGTGTGATCTGGTGTGTGTGTATAGCACAGGCAGCGTGATCTGGTGTGTATATAGTACAGGCAGTGTGATCTGGTGTGTATATAGTACAGGCGGTGTGATCTGGTGTGTGTATATAGTACAGGCAGTGTGATCTGGTGTGTGTATATAGTACAGGCAGTGTGATCTGGTGTGTGTATATAGTACAGGCAGTGTGATCTGGTGTGTGTATATAGTACAGGCAGTGTGATCTGGTGTGTGTATAGTACAGGCAGTGTGATCTGGTGTGTATATAGTACAGGCAGTGTGATCTGGTGTGTGTATATAGTACAGGCGGTGTGATCTGGTGTGTGTATATAGTACAGGCGGTGTGATCTGGTGTGTGTGTATATAGTACAGGCAGTGTGATCTGGTGTGTGTGTATATAGTACAGGCAGTGTGATCTGGTGTGTATATAGTACATGCAGTGTGATCTGGTGTGTGTGTGTGTATATAGTACAGGCAGTGTGATTTGGTGTGTATAGCACAGGCAGTGTGATCTGGTGTGTATATAGTACAGGCAGTGTGATCTGGTGTGTACATAGTACAGGCAGTGTGATCTGGTGTGTGTATATAGTACAGGCAGTGTGATCTGGTGTGTGTATATAGTACAGGCAGTGTGATCTGGTGTGTGTATATAGTACAGGCAGTGTGATCTGGTGTGTGTATATAGTACAGGCAGTGTGATCTGGTGTGTATATAGTACAGGCAGTGTGATCTGGTGTGTATATAGTACAGGCAGTGTGATCTGGTGTGTGTATATAGTACAGGCAGTGTGATCTGGTGTGTGTGTATATAGTACAGGCAGTGTGATCTGGTGTGTGTGTATATAGTACAGGCAGTGTGATCTGGTGTGTATATAGTACAGGCAGTGTGATCTGGTGTGTGTGTGTGTGTGTGTGTGTATATAGTACAGGCAGTGTGATCTGGTGTATATATAGTACAGGCAGTGTGATCTGGTGTGTGTGTAGTACAGGCAGTGTGATCTGGTGTGTATATAGTACAGGCAGTGTGATCTGGTGTGTGTATATAGTACAGGCGGTGTGATCTGGTGTGTGTATATAGTACAGGCAGTGTGATGTGGTGTATATATAGTACAGGCAGTGTGATCTGGTGTGTGTATAGTACAGGCAGTGTGATCTGGTGTGTGTATAGTACAGGCAGTGTGATCTGGTGTGTGTATATAGTACAGGCAGTGTGATCTGGTGTGTGTATATAGTACAGGCAGTGTGATCTGGTGTGTGTATATAGTACAGGCAGTGTGATCTGGTGTGTGTATATAGTACAGGCAGTGTGATCTGGTGTGTGTGTGTATATAGTACAGGCAGTGTGATCTGGTGTGTGTGTATATAGTACAGGCAGTGTGATCTGGTGTGTGTGTATATAGTACAGGCAGTGTGATCTGGTGTGTATATAGTACAGGCAGTGTGATCTGGTGTATATATAGTACAGGCAGTGTGATCTGGTGTATATATAGTACAGGCAGTGTGATCTGGTGTGTGTATAGTACAGGCAGTGTGATCTGGTGTGTATATAGTACAGGCAGTGTGATCTGGTGTGTGTACATAGTACAGGCAGTGTGATCTGGTGTGTGTATATAGTACAGGCAGTGTGATCTGGTGTGTGTATATAGTACAGGCAGTGTGATCTGGTGTGTGTATATAGTACAGGCAGTGTGATCTGGTGTGTGTATATAGTACAGGCAGTGTGATCTGGTGTGTGTATATAGTACAGGCAGTGTGATCTGGTGTGTGTATATAGTACAGGCAGTGTGATCTGGTGTGTGTATATAGTACAGGCAGTGTGATCTGGTGTGTGTATATAGTACAGGCGGTGTGATCTGGTGTGTGTATATAGTACAGGCGGTGTGATCTGGTGTGTGTATATAGTACAGGCAGTGTGATCTGGTGTGTGTATATAGTACAGGCAGTGTGATCTGGTGTGTGTATATAGTACAGGCAGTGTGATCTGGTGTATATATAGTACAGGCAGTGTGATCTGGTGTGTGTATAGTACAGGCAGTGTGATCTGGTGTGTATATAGTACAGGCAGTGTGATCTGGTGTGTGTATATAGTACAGGCAGTGTGATCTGGTGTGTGTATAGTACAGGCAGTGTGATCTGGTGTGTATATAGTACAGGCAGTGTGATCTGGTGTGTGTATATAGTACAGGCAGTGTGATCTGGTGTGTGTATATAGTACAGGCAGTGTGATCTGGTGTGTGTATATAGTACAGGCAGTGTGATCTGGTGTGTGTATATAGTACAGGCAGTGTGATCTGGTGTGTGTATATAGTACAGACAGTGTGATCTGGTGTGTGTATATAGTACAGGCGGTGTGATCTGGTGTGTGTATATAGTACAGGCGGTGTGATCTGGTGTGTGTATATAGTACAGGCAGTGTGATCTGGTGTGTGTATATAGTACAGGCAGTGTGATCTGGTGTGTGTATATAGTACAGGCAGTGTGATCTGGTGTATATATAGTACAGGCAGTGTGATCTGGTGTATATATAGTACAGGCAGTGTGATCTGGTGTATATATAGTACAGGCAGTGTGATCTGGTGTATATATAGTACAGGCAGTGTGATCTGGTGTGTGTATAGTACAGGCAGTGTGATCTGGTGTGTATATAGTACAGGCAGTGATCTGGTGTGTGTATATAGTACAGGCAGTGTGATCTGGTGTGTGTGTATAGTACAGGCAGTGTGATCTGGTGTGTGTGTATAGTACAGGCAGTGTGATCTGGTGTGTGTATATAGTACAGGCAGGGTGATCTGGTGTGTGTATATAGTACAGGCAGTGTGATCTGGTGTGTGTATATAGTACAGGCGGTGTGATCTGGTGTGTGTATATAGTACAGGCGGTGTGATCTGGTGTGTGTATATAGTACAGGCAGTGTGATCTGGTGTGTGTATATAGTACAGGCAGTGTGATCTGGTGTGTGTATATAGTACAGGCAGTGTGATCTGGTGTGTGTATATAGTACAGGCAGTGTGATCTGGTGTGTATATAGTACAGGCGGTGTGATCTGGTGTGTGTATATAGTACAGGCGGTGTGATCTGGTGTGTATATAGTACAGGCGGTGTGATCTGGTGTGTATATAGTACAGGCAGTGTGATCTGGTGTGTGTGTATAGTACAGGCGGTGTGATCTGGTGTGTGTATATAGTACAGGCAGTGTGATCTGGTGTGTGTATATAGTACAGGCAGTGTGATCTGGTGTGTGTATATAGTACAGGCAGTGTGATCTGGTGTGTATATAGTACAGGCGGTGTGATCTGGTGTGTATATAGTACAGGCGGTGTGATCTGGTGTGTATATAGTACAGGCAGTGTGATCTGGTGTGTATATAGTACAGGCGGTGTGATCTGGTGTGTGTATATAGTACAGGCAGTGTGATCTGGTGTGTGTATATAGTACAGGCAGTGTGATCTGGTGTGTGTATATAGTACAGGCAGTGTGATCTGGTGTGTGTGTATATAGTACAGGCAGTGTGATCTGGTGTGTGTGTATAGTACAGGCAGTGTGATCTGGTGTGTATATATAGTACAGGCAGTGTGATCTGGTGTGTGTATATAGTACAGGCGGTGTGATCTGGTGTGTATATAGTACAGGCGGTGTGATCTGGTGTGTATATAGTACAGGCAGTGTGATCTGGTGTGTATATAGTACAGGCGGTGTGATCTGGTGTGTATATAGTACAGGCAGTGTGATCTGGTGTGTGTATATAGTACAGGCAGTGTGATCTGGTGTGTGTATATAGTACAGGCAGTGTGATCTGGTGTGTGTATATAGTACAGGCAGTGTGATCTGGTGTGTGTATATAGTACAGGCAGTGTGATCTGGTGTGTGTATATAGTACAGGCAGTGTGATCTGGTGTGTATATAGTACAGGCAGTGTGATCTGGTGTGTATATAGTACAGGCAGTGTGATCTGGTGTGTATATAGTACAGGCGGTGTGATCTGGTGTGTATATAGTACAGGCAGTGTGATCTGGTGTGTATATAGTACAGGCAGTGTGATCTGGTGTGTGTATATAGTACAGGCAGTGTGATCTGGTGTGTATATAGTACAGGCGGTGTGATCTGGTGTGTATATAGTACAGGCAGTGTGATCTGGTGTGTATATAGTACAGGCAGTGTGATCTGGTGTGTATATAGTACAGGCAGTGTGATCTGGTGTGTATATAGTACAGGCGGTGTGATCTGGTGTGTATATAGTACAGGCAGTGTGATCTGGTGTGTATATAGTACAGGCAGTGTGATCTGGTGTGTATATAGTACAGGCAGTGTGATCTGGTGTGTATATAGTACAGGCGGTGTGATCTGGTGTGTATATAGTACAGGCAGTGTGATCTGGTGTGTGTATATAGTACAGGCAGTGTGATCGGGGGTGTGTATATAGTACAGGCGGTGTGATCTGGTGTGTATATAGTACAGGCAGTGTGATCTGGTGTGTGTATATAGTACAGGCAGTGTGATCGGGTGTGTGTATATAGTACAGGAGTTTGCGGATCATGTTGCAGACATATAACAGTCTGGTTTGCTCTGTCCTCTAGTTGGGAACATATACTAATAACACTAATAACACTTATTATTCTGCTTACCGGTCAGTGCGGGATCCGTCCCCATCTTTTTCTCGCAGTCCTCCTGATAGTTCTTCCAGGCCTGCACAGTCTGTTGCACGGTGTTCGCTCCGCATGCCTGGATGAGTGATGGGGGGAATGTCACGTAACATCTCTCACATAAAACAATGTCATTCACATACCATGTCACAAAAATAACTCGCACAGCACAACGTCACCCACATGACACAATGGCATCGATGCCACCCAGAAAAAACAACATCACCGATATAAAACAAGGTCACCAACCAAACCCACCGTCACTCATAGAACACAACCTCCCTCACACAGCACAACGTCACCCATATAACATGACATCACTCACAGAACATCACCAATGCTACACATGTAACACAACCTCACAACAACACAATGTTACCAACGTCAATCACATAACAAGTCACCAACATAACACATCACCAACAAAACACACATAATGCAACGCCACCCATATAACACAATGTCACCCACAGAACACAATGTCACTGACATCACCCATATAACACATCACCAACAAAACACACATAATGCAACGCCACCCATATAACACAATGTCACCCACAGAACACAATGTCACTGACATCACCCATATAACACAATGTCACCCACAGAACACAATGTCACTGACATCACCCATATAACACAATGTCACCCACAGAACACAATGTCACTGACATCACCCATATAACACAATGTCACCCACAGAACACAATGTCTCTGACATCACCTATATAACACAATGTCACCCACAGAACACAATGTCACAGACATCACCCATATAACAGTCACCCATAGAACACAATGTCTCTGACATCACCCATATAACACAATGTCACAGACATCACCCATATAACACAATGTCACCCACAGAACACAATGTCACTAACATCACCCATATAACACAATGTCACCCACAGAACACTGTCACTGACATCACCCATATAACAGTCACCCATAGAAAACAATGTCACCCACAGAAAACAATGTCACCCACAGAACACAATGTCACAGACATCACCCATATAACACAATGTCACTGACCTCACCTATATAACACAATGTCACCCACAGAGCACAATGTCACAGACATCACCCATATAACACAATGTCACCCACAGAACACAATGTCATCCACAGAACACAATGTCACCGACCAGAGGCGTAACTACCGCTCGAGCAGCCATAGCGGCTGCTACGGGGCCCACGGCATGAGGGGGCCTGTGCCGCCCACCATGGCCTGATGCTCCGCTAGAAGCCGCTATGGCTGCTACAGCGCGACGGCACTGAACACTACGGCAGAACAGGGAGGTATCTCCCCGCTCTGCCATTAAAGGGGTTGTTCCTACAAAACACATGTATCCCCTATCCACACGATAGGGGATACATGTGTGATCGCTGGGACCCCCAACGATAAGGAGAACGGGGGACCGAATATCCCCCAAAGTTCTCCCGACTGTGTCGGCAGCTCCATAGAAATGAATGGAGCGCCTGTCGCTACAGGGGGGCTGTATGGTGCTATATACAGAGGGGCTGTACGGTGTTATTGACAGAGAGGGAGGCTTTATGGTGCTATATACAGGGAGGGAGGCTGTATGGTGCTATATACAGGGAGGGGGCTCTATGACGCTATATACAGGGAGGGGGCTGTATGACGCTATATACAGGGAGGGGGGGTGGGGGTTGTGTGGGGTGCCCAGTCAAAAGTTTGCTATGGGGCCCAGTCTTTCCTAGTTACGCCCCTGGTTATATCCGTATGCTGAGGACTCTGCTCGCCTGTTACGTCCCTGTGCTGAGGACTCTGCTCTCCTGTTACGTCCCTGTGCTGTGGATTCTGCTCTCCTGTTACGTCCCTGTGCTGTGGATTCTGCTCTCCTGTTACGTCCCTGTGCTGAGGACTCTGCTCGCCTGTTACGTCCCTGTGCTGAGGACTCTGCTCTCCTGTTACGTCCCTGTGCTGTGGACTCTGCTCTCCTGTTACGTCCCTGTGCTGAGGACTCTGCTCGCCTGTTACGTCCCTGTGCTGAGGACTCTGCTCGCCTGCTACGTCCCTGTGCTGAGGACTCTGCTCTCCTGCTACGTCCCTGTGCTGAGGACTCTGCTCGCCTGCTACGTCCCTGTGCTGAGGACTCTGCTCGCCTGCTACGTCCCTGTGCTGAGGACTCTGCTCGCCTGCTACGTCCCTGTGCTGAGGACTCTGCTCGCCTGCTACGTCCCTGTGCTGAGGACTCTGCTCGCCTGCTACGGCCCTGTGCTGAGGACTCTGCTCGCCTGCTACGGCCCTGTGCTGAGGACTCTGCTCGCCTGCTACGGCCCTGTGCTGAGGACTCTGCTCGCCTGCTACGGCCCTGTGCTGAGGACTCTGCTCGCCTGCTACGGCCCTGTGCTGAGGACTCTGCTCGCCTGCTACGGCCCTGTGCTGAGGACTCTGCTCGCCTGCTACGGCCCTGTGCTGAGGACTCTGCTCGCCTGCTACGGCCCTGTGCTGAGGACTCTGCTCGCCTGCTACGGCCCTGTGCTGAGGACTCTGCTCGCCTGCTACGGCCCTGTGCTGAGGACTCTGCTCGCCTGCTACGGCCCTGTGCTGAGGACTCTGCTCGCCTGCTCCGGCCCTGTGCTGAGGACTCTGCTCGCCTGCTCCGGCCCTGTGCTGAGGACTCTGCTCGCCTGCTCCGGCCCTGTGCTGAGGACTCTGCTCGCCTGCTCCGGCCCTGTGCTGAGGACTCTGCTCGCCTGCTCCGGCCCTGTGCTGAGGACTCTGCTCGCCTGCTCCGGCCCTGTGCTGAGGACTCTGCTCGCCTGCTACGGCCCTGTGCTGAGGACTCTGCTCGCCTGCTACGGCCCTGTGCTGAGGACTCTGCTCGCCTGCTACGGCCCTGTGCTGAGGACTCTGCTCGCCTGCTACGGCCCTGTGCTGAGGACTCTGCTCGCCTGCTACGGCCCTGTGCTGAGGACTCTGCTCGCCTGCTACGGCCCTGTGCTGAGGACTCTGCTCGCCTGCTACGGCCCTGTGCTGAGGACTCTGCTCGCCTGCTACGGCCCTGTGCTGAGGACTCTGCTCGCCTGCTACGTCCCTGTGCTGAGGACTCTGCTCGCCTGCTACGTCCCTGTGCTGAGGACTCTGCTCGCCTGCTACGTCCCTGTGCTGAGGACTCTGCTCGCCTGCTACGTCCCTGTGCTGAGGACTCTGCTCGCCTGCTACGTCCCTGTGCTGAGGACTCTGCTCGCCTGCTACGTCCCTGTGCTGAGGACTCTGCTCGCCTGCTACGTCCCTGTGCTGAGGACTCTGCTCGCCTGCTACGTCCCTGTGCTGAGGACTCTGCTCGCCTGCTACGTCCCTGTGCTGAGGACTCTGCTCGCCTGTTACGTCCCTGTGCTGAGGACTCTGCTCGCCTGTTACGTCCCTGTGCTGAGGACTCTGCTCGCCTGTTACGTCCCTGTGCTGAGGACTCTGCTCGCCTGTTACGTCCCTGTGCTGAGGACTCTGCTCGCCTGTTACGTCCCTGTGCTGAGGACTCTGCTCGCCTGTTACGTCCCTGTGCTGAGGACTCTGCTCGCCTGTTACGTCCCTGTGCTGAGGACTCTGCTCGCCTGTTACGTCCCTGTGCTGAGGACTCTGCTCGCCTGTTACGTCCCTGTGCTGAGGACTCTGCTCGCCTGTTACGTCCCTGTGCTGAGGACTCTGCTCGCCTGTTACGTCCCTGTGCTGAGGACTCTGCTCGCCTGTTACGTCCCTGTGCTGAGGACTCTGCTCGCCTGTTACGTCCCTGTGCTGAGGACTCTGCTCGCCTGTTACGTCCCTGTGCTGAGGACTCTGCTCGCCTGTTACGTCCCTGTGCTGAGGACTCTGCTCGCCTGTTACGTCCCTGTGCTGAGGACTCTGCTCGCCTGTTACGTCCCTGTGCTGAGGACTCTGCTCGCCTGTTACGTCCCTGTGCTGAGGACTCTGCTCGCCTGTTACGTCCCTGTGCTGAGGACTCTGCTCGCCTGTTACGTCCCTGTGCTGAGGACTCTGCTCGCCTGTTACGTCCCTGTGCTGAGGACTCTGCTCGCCTGTTACGTCCCTGTGCTGAGGACTCTGCTCGCCTGTTACGTCCCTGTGCTGAGGACTCTGCTCGCCTGTTACGTCCCTGTGCTGAGGACTCTGCTCGCCTGTTACGTCCCTGTGCTGAGGACTCTGCTCGCCTGTTACGTCCCTGTGCTGAGGACTCTGCTCGCCTGTTACGTCCCTGTGCTGAGGACTCTGCTCGCCTGTTACGTCCCTATGCTGAGGACTCTGCTCGCCTGTTACGTCCCTGTGCTGAGGACTCTGCTCGCCTGTTACGTCCCTGTGCTGAGGACTCTGCTCGCCTGTTACGTCCCTGTGCTGAGGACTCTGCTCGCCTGTTACGTCCCTGTGCTGAGGACTCTGCTCGCCTGTTACGTCCCTGTGCTGAGGACTCTGCTCGCCTGTTACGTCCCTGTGCTGAGGACTCTGCTCGCCTGTTACGTCCCTGTGCTGAGGACTCTGCTCGCCTGTTACGTCCCTGTGCTGAGGACTCTGCTCGCCTGTTACGTCCCTGTGCTGAGGACTCTGCTCGCCTGTTACGTCCCTGTGCTGAGGACTCTGCTCGCCTGTTACGTCCCTGTGCTGAGGACTCTGCTCGCCTGTTACGTCCCTGTGCTGAGGACTCTGCTCGCCTGTTACGTCCCTGTGCTGAGGACTCTGCTCGCCTGTTACGTCCCTGTGCTGAGGACTCTGCTCGCCTGTTACGTCCCTGTGCTGAGGACTCTGCTCGCCTGTTACGTCCCTGTGCTGAGGACTCTGCTCGCCTGTTACGTCCCTGTGCTGAGGACTCTGCTCGCCTGTTACGTCCCTGTGCTGAGGACTCTGCTCGCCTGTTACGTCCCTGTGCTGAGGACTCTGCTCGCCTGTTACGTCCCTGTGCTGAGGACTCTGCTCGCCTGTTACGTCCCTGTGCTGAGGACTCTGCTCGCCTGTTACGTCCCTGTGCTGAGGACTCTGCTCGCCTGTTACGTCCCTGTGCTGAGGACTCTGCTCGCCTGTTACGTCCCTGTGCTGAGGACTCTGCTCGCCTGTTACGTCCCTGTGCTGAGGACTCTGCTCGCCTGTTACGTCCCTGTGCTGAGGACTCTGCTCGCCTGTTACGTCCCTGTGCTGAGGACTCTGCTCGCCTGTTACGTCCCTGTGCTGAGGACTCTGCTCGCCTGTTACGTCCCTGTGCTGAGGACTCTGCTCGCCTGTTACGTCCCTGTGCTGAGGACTCTGCTCGCCTGTTACGTCCCTGTGCTGAGGACTCTGCTCGCCTGTTACGTCCCTGTGCTGAGGACTCTGCTCGCCTGTTACGTCCCTGTGCTGAGGACTCTGCTCGCCTGTTACGTCCCTGTGCTGAGGACTCTGCTCGCCTGTTACGTCCCTGTGCTGAGGACTCTGCTCGCCTGTTACGTCCCTGTGCTGAGGACTCTGCTCGCCTGTTACGTCCCTGTGCTGAGGACTCTGCTCGCCTGTTACGTCCCTGTGCTGAGGACTCTGCTCGCCTGTTACGTCCCTGTGCTGAGGACTCTGCTCGCCTGTTACGTCCCTGTGCTGAGGACTCTGCTCGCCTGTTACGTCCCTGTGCTGAGGACTCTGCTCGCCTGTTACGTCCCTGTGCTGAGGACTCTGCTCGCCTGTTACGTCCCTGTGCTGAGGACTCTGCTCGCCTGTTACGTCACTGTGCTGAGGACTCTGCTCGCCTGTTACGTCCCTGTGCTGAGGACTCTGCTCGCCTGTTACGTCCCTGTGCTGAGGACTCTGCTCGCCTGTTACGTCCCTGTGCTGAGGACTCTGCTCGCCTGTTACGTCCCTGTGCTGAGGACTCTGCTCGCCTGTTACGTCCCTATGCTGAGGACTCTGCTCGCCTGTTACGTCCCTATGCTGAGGACTCTGCTCGCCTGTTACGTCCCTATGCTGAGGACTCTGCTCGCCTGTTACGTCCCTATGCTGAGGACTCTGCTCGCCTGTTACGTCCCTATGCTGAGGACTCTGCTCGCCTGTTACGTCCCTATGCTGAGGACTCTGCTCGCCTGTTACGTCCCTATGCTGAGGACTCTGCTCGCCTGTTACGTCCCTATGCTGAGGACTCTGCTCGCCTGTTACGTCCCTATGCTGAGGACTCTGCTCGCCTGTTATAACAGTTTGTAATGTTGGTAAATTTTTACCTTCAGCAACAAGAGAACCAGTGCAGTTAGGTGACCCCACATCCCGCGGTGACCGGACAGATTCAGAACATCGCTGTGGAAAAAAACACATCACAGATCAGGCGATGACCATGGAGGTCATTTACTAGAGGGAGGGGCCGCACTGCTTCTCTACGCTGCGTGATTCATTAAAAGTAGGGGTCAGCATTCACACCATATGTATGAAAAGTATATAATATACAAACATATACACACACACATACACACACACACACACACAGTACAGTGCAGAAGTTTTAGGCAGTTGTGGGAGACAGTTCCACCATGGAAAGACTGGGGTTCGGGACGTGCTGTTCAAGCTCTGAAGAAGGAATCGGGCGACATTGAGAACCGTAGACGCAGTTGTCAGATGGTGGGGGGTCTGGAGAGCGGTACAATAATGAGGGTCTGCAGGCAGCAGTGAAGATGGTGGAGGGTCCTGGAGAGCGGTACAATAATGGGGGTCTGCAGGCAGCAGTGAAGATGGTGGAGGGTCCTGGAGAGCAGTACAATAATGAGGGTCTGCAAGCAGCAGTGAAACATGGTGGAGGGTCCTCGAGAGCGGTACAATAATGAGGGTCTGCAGCCAGTAGTGAAGATGGTGGAGGGTCCTGGAGAGCGGTACAATAATGAGGGTCTGCAGGCAGCAGTGAAGATGGTCGAGGGTCCTGGAGAGCGGTACAATAATGAGGGTCTGCAGGCAGCCGTGAAACATGGTGAAGGGTCCTGGAGAGTGGTACAATAATGAGGGTCTGCAGGCAGCAGTGAAGATGGTGGAGGGTCCTGGAGAGCGGTACAATAATGTGGGTCTGCAGGCAGCAGTGAAGATGGTGGCGGGTCCTGGAGAGTGGTACAATAATGAGGGTCTGCAGGCAGCAGTGAAGATGGTGGAGGGTCCTGGAGAGCGGTACAATAATGTGGGTCTGCAGGCAGCAGTGTAGATGGTGGCGGGTCCTGGAGAGTGGTACAATAATGAGGGTCTGCAGGCAGCAGTGAATATGAAGGGACCTGGAGAGCGGCACAATAAGGGTCTACAGGCAGCAGTGAAGATGGTGGAGGGTCCTGCAGAGCGGTGCAATAATGAGGGTCTGAAGGTAACAGTGAAGTTGGTGGAGGGTCCTGGAGAGCGGTACAATAATGAGGGTCTGCAGGCAGCAGTGAAGATGGATGGTCCTGGAGAGCGGTACAATAATGAGGGTCTGCAGGCAGCAGTGAAGATGGACGGTCCTGGAGAGCGGTACAATAATGAGGGTCTACAGGCAGCAGTGAAGAATGATGGAGGCTCCTGGAGAGCGGTACAATAATGAGGGTCTGCAGGCAGCAGTGAAGATGGTGGAGGGTCCTGGAGAGTGATACAATGAGGGTCTGCAGGCAGCAGTGAAGATGGTGGAGGGTCCAGGAGAGCGGCACAACAATGAGGGTCTGCAGGCAGCAGTGAAGATGGTGGAGGGTCTTGGAGAGCGGTGCAATAATGAGGGTCTGCAGAAAGCATTGAAGATGGTGGAGGGTCCTGGAGAGCGGTACAATAATGAGGGTCTGCAGGCAGCAGTGAAGCATGGTGGAGGGTCCTGGAGAGTGGTACAATAATGAGGGTCTGCAGGCAGCAGTGAAAATGGTGGAGGCTCCTGGAGAGTGGTACAGTAATGGGGGTCTGCAGGCAGCAGTGAAGATGGTGGAGGGTCCTGGAGAGCAGTACAATAATGAGGGTCTGCAGGCAGCAGTGAGGATTGTGGAGGGTCCTGGAGAACAGGACAATAATGAGGATCTGCAGTCAGCAGTGAAGCATGGTGGAGGGTCCTGGAGAGCGGTGCAATAATGAGGGTCTGCAGGCAGCAGTGAGGTTGGTGGAGGGTCCTGGAGAGCGGGACAATAATGAGGATCTGCAGGCAGCAGTGAAGATGGTGGAGGGTCCTGGAGAGCGGGACAATAATGAGGATCTGCAGGCAGCAGTGAAGCATGGTGGAGGGTCCTGGAGAGCAGTACAATAATGAGGGTCTGCAGGCAGCAGTGAAGATGGTGGAGGGTCCTGGAGAGCGGGACAATAATGAGGATCTGCAGGCAGCAGTGAAGCATGGTGGAGGGTCCTGGAGAGCAGTACAATAATGGGGGTCTGCAGGCAGCAGTGAAGCATGGTGGAGGGTCCTGGAGAGCGGTACAATAATGAGGGTGTGCAGGCAGCAGTGAAGCATGGTGGAGGGTCCTGGAGAGTGATACAATGAGGGTCTGCAGGCAGCAGTGAAGATGGTGGAGGGTCCTGGAGAACGGGACAATAATGAGGATCTGCAGGCAGCAGTGAAGCATGGTGGAGGGTCCTGGAGAGCGGTACAATAATGAGGGTGTGCAGGCAGCAGTGAAGCATGGTGGAGGGTCCTGGAGAGTGATACAATGAGGGTCTGCAGGCAGCAGTGAAGATGGTGGAGGGTCCTGGAGAGCGGTACAATAATGAGGGTCTGCAGGCAGCAGTGAAGCATGGTGGGGGGTCCAGGAGAGCGGTGCAATAATGAGGGTCTGCAGGCAGCAGTGAGGATGGTGGAGGGTCCTGGAGAGCGGGACAATAATGAGGATCTGCAGGCAGCAGTGAAGCATGGTGGAGGGTCCTGGAGAGCAGTACAATAATGAGGGTCTGCAGGCAGCAGTGAAGCATGGTGGAGGGTCCTGGAGAGCGGTACAATAATGAGGGTGTGCAGGCAGCAGTGAAGCATGGTGGAGGGTCCTGGAGAGTGATACAATGAGGGTCTGCAGGCAGCAGTGAAGATGGTGGAGGGTCCTGGAGAACGGGACAATAATGAGGATCTGCAGGCAGCAGTGAAGCATGGTGGAGGGTCCTGGAGAGCGGTACAATAATGAGGGTGTGCAGGCAGCAGTGAAGCATGGTGGAGGGTCCTGGAGAGTGATACAATGAGGGTCTGCAGGCAGCAGTGAAGATGGTGGAGGGTCCTGGAGAGCAGTACAATAATGAGGGGCTGCAGGCAGCAGTGAAGATGGTGGAGGGTCCTGGAGAGCGGTACAATAATGAGGGTCTGCAGGCAGCAGTGAAGATGGTGGAGGGTCCTGGAGAGCGGTACAATAATGAGGGTCTGCAGGCAGCAGTGAAGCATGGTGGGGGGTCCAGGAGAGCGGTGCAATAATGAGGGTCTGCAGGCAGCAGTGAAGATGGTGGAGGGTCCTGGAGAGCAGTACAATAATGAGGGTCTGCAGGCAGCAGTGAAGATGGTGGAGGGTCCTGGAGAACAAGACAATAATTAGGATCTACAGGCAGCAGTGAAGATGGTGGAGGGTCCTGGAGAGCGGTACAATAATGAGGGTCTGCAGGCAGCAGTGAAACATGGTGGAGGGTCCTGGATAGCAGTACAATAATGAGGGTCTGCAGGCAGCAGTGAAGCATGGTGGAGGGTCCTGGAGAGTGATACAATGAGGGTCTGCAGGCAGCAGTGAAGATGGTGGAGGGTCCTGGAGAGCGGTACAATAATGAGGGTCTGCAGGCAGCAGTGAAGCATGGTGGGGGGTCCTGGAGAGCGGTACAATAATGAGGGTGTGCAGGCAGCAGTGAAACATGGAGGAGGGTCCTGGAGAGCGGTACAATAATGAGGGTGTGCAGGCAGCAGTGAAGCATGGTGGAGGGTCCTGGAGAGTGATACAATGAGGGTCTGCAGGCAGCAGTGAAGATGGTGGAGGGTCCTGGAGAGCGGTACAATAATGAGGGTCTGCAGGCAGCAGTGAAGCATGGTGGGGGGTCCAGGAGAGCGGTGCAATAATGAGGGTCTGCAGGCAGCAGTGAAGATGGTGGAGGGTCCTGGAGAGCGGTACAATAATGAGGGTCTGCAGGCAGCAGTGAAGATGGTGGAGGGTCCTGGAGAGCGGTACAATAATGAGGGTCTGCAGGCAGCAGTGAAGCATGGTGGGGGGTCCAGGAGAGCGGTGCAATAATGAGGGTCTGCAGGCAGCAGTGAAGATGGTGGAGGGTCCTGGAGAGCAGTACAATAATGAGGGTCTGCAGGCAGCAGTGAAGATGGTGGAGGGTGCTGGAGAACAAGACAATAATTAGGATCTACAGGCAGCAGTGAAGATGGTGGAGGGTCCTGGAGAGCGGTACAATAATGAGGGTCTGCAGGCAGCAGTGAAACATGGTGGAGGGTCCTGGAGAGCAGTACAATAATGAGGGTCTGCAGGCAGCAGTGAAGCATGGTGGAGGGTCCTGGAGAGTGATACAATGAGGGTCTGCAGTCAGCAGTGAAGATGGTGGAGGGTCCTGGAGAGCGGTACAATAATGAGGGTCTGCAGGCAGCAGTGAAGCATGGTGGGGGGTCCTGGAGAGCGGTACAATAATGAGGGTGTGCAGGCAGCAGTGAAACATGGAGGAGGGTCCTGGAGAGCGGTACAATAATGAGGGTGTGCAGGCAGCAGTGAAGCATGGTGGAGGGTCCTGGAGAGTGATACAATGAGGGTCTGCAGGCAGCAGTGAAGATGGTGGAGGGTCCTGGAGAGCGGTACAATAATGAGGGTCTGCAGGCAGCAGTGAAGCATGGTGGGGGGTCCAGGAGAGCGGTGCAATAATGAGGGTCTGCAGGCAGCAGTGAAGATGGTGGAGGGTCCTGGAGAGCAGTACAATAATGAGGGGCTGTAGGCAGCAGTGAAGATGGTGGAGGGTCCTGGAGAGCGGTACAATAATGAGGGTCTGCAGGCAGCAGTGAAGATGGTGGAGGGTCCTGGAGAGCGGTACAATAATGAGGGTCTGCAGGCAGCAGTGAAGCATGGTGGGGGGTCCAGGAGAGCGGTGCAATAATGAGGGTCTGCAGGCAGCAGTGTAGATGGTGGAGGGTCCTGGAGAGCGGTACAATAATGAGGGTCTGCAGGCAGCAGTGAAGCATGGTGGGGGGTCCAGGAGAGCGGTGCAATAATGAGGGTCTGCAGGCAGCAGTGTAGATGGTGGAGGGTCCTGGAGAGCAGTACAATAATGAGGGTCTGCAGGCAGCAGTGAAGATGGTGGAGGGTCCTGGAGAACAAGACAATAATTAGGATCTACAGGCAGCAGTGAAGATGGTGGAGGGTCCTGGAGAGCGGTACAATAATGAGGGTCTGCAGGCAGCAGTGAAGCATGGTGGGGGGTCCTGGAGAGCGGTACAATAATGAGGGTGTGCAGGCAGCAGTGAAACATGGAGGAGGGTCCTGGAGAGCGGTACAATAATGAGGGTGTGCAGGCAGCAGTGAAGCATGGTGGAGGGTCCTGGAGAGTGATACAATGAGGGTCTGCAGGCAGCAGTGAAGATGGTGGAGGGTCCTGGAGAACGGGACAATAATGAGGATCTGCAGGCAGCAGTGAAGATGGTGGAGGGTCCTGGAGAGCGGTACAATAATGAGGGTCTGCAGGCAGCAGTGAAGATGGTGGAGGGTCCTGGAGAGCGGTACAATAATAAGGGTCTGCAGGCAGCAGTGAAGCATGGTGGAGGGTCCTGGAGAGTGATACAATGAGGGTCTGCAGGCAGCAGTGAAGATGGTGGAGGGTCCTGGAGAGCGGTACAATAATGAGGGTCTGCAGGCAGCAGTGAAGATGGTGGAGGGTCCTTGCAGGTTTGAGGCTGCATTAAAGCAAATACAGTTGGAGAATTGGTCGGGATTATTGGCATCGTCAATGCTGAGAAATACCGGAAGATAATTATCCATCATGTAAGAACATCAGGGAGGCGTCTGATTGGCTCCAAATTTATTCTGCAGCGGGACAACGACCCCCAACATCCAGCCAATGTTATTAAGAACTATCTACAATGTAAAGAAGAACAAGGAGCCCTGGAAGTGATGATGTGGCCCCACAGAGCTCGGATCTCTACATCATGGAGTCTGCCTGGGATACATGAAGAGGCAGCGACATCCACAGAAGATCTGCGCTCAGTTCTCCAAGACGTGGAACAATCTCCCGGCCAAGTTCCTGCAAAAACTGTATGGAAGTACCTGGAAGTGATGCTGTTCTGGATGTAAAAGGTGGTCACACCAAATATTGATTTGATTTAGAGGTCACTTCTGTTTATTCACTTTGTATTTTGTTAATTGATAAAATAACTATAACACTTGTATATATGAAAATATTCTTACTCTGCAGCATTTTCCCATAACTGCCTAAAACCTGTACAGTACTGTAATTACATATATATATACAGGGGAGTAACTAGGAAAGACTGGGCCTCATAGCAAACTTTTGACTGGGGCCCCCCTCCCCTGGGTATCACACAACCCCCCCCTGTAGATAGTGCCTCCCTATAGATTCCGCCACACAGCACCCCCTATAGATAGCACCATACAGCTCCCCTGTAGATAACGCCATACAGCCCCCTGTAGATAACGCCATACAGCCCTCCCCCTGTAGATAACGCCATACAGCCCTCCCCCTGTAGATAACGCCATACAGCCCTCCCCCTGTAGATAACGCCATACAGCCCTACCCCTGTAGATAACGCCATACAGCCCCTCCTGTCAAATAAAATGTGTGATGTGTGTGTATGAGGTGAAGTACATGTGTGTGTAAGGAGCATTATATGTATGAGGTGCAGTATGTATATGAGATGAAGTATATTTATTTATGAGGTGCAGTATATGTGTGTGTGTGTATGTATGTATGTATGAGGTGCAGTATATGTATGTATGTATGTATGAGGTGCAGTGTATGTATGTATGTATGAGGTGCAGTATATGTATGTATGTATGTATGTATGAGGTGCAGTATATGTATGTGGTGCAGTATATGCGTGTAATGTGTGTATGAGGTGCAGTATAAGCGTGTAATGTGTGTATGAAGTACAGTATATGCGTGTATGAGGTGCAGTATATGCGTGTATGAGGTACAGTATATGTATGTATGTATGTTTGAAGTGCAGTATATGCATGTAATGTATGTATGAGGTACAGTATATGCGTGTAATGTGTGTATGAGGTGCAGTATATGAATGTAATGTGTGTATGAAGTACAGTATATGCATGAGGTGGAGTATATGTATTTATGTATGTATGTTTGTATGTGGTGCAGTATATGTGTGTAATGTGTGTATGAGGTGCAGTATATGTATGTATGTATGTATGAGGTACAGTATATGTGTGTATGGAGTGCAGTATATGTATGTACAGTATATGTATGTACGAGGTGCAGTATATGCGTGTATGAGGTACAATACGTGTGTGTATGAGGTGAAGTATATGCCTATATGAGGTACAGTATATGTGTGTATGAGGTGCAGTATATGTGTGTATGAGGTGCAGTATATGTGTGTAATGTGTGTATGAGGTCCAGTATATGCGTGTAATGTGTGTATGAGGTCCAGTATATGCGTGTAATGTGTGTATGAGGTACAGTATAGGTGTGTATGAGGTGCAGTATGTGTGTAATGTGTGTATGAAGTGCAGTATATGTGTGTAATGTGTGTATGAGGTGCAGTATGTGTGTAATGTGTGTATGAGGTCCAGTATATGCGTGTAATGTGTGTATGAGGTACAGTATATGTATGTATGAGGTGCAGTATATGTGTGTAATGTGTGTATGAGGTACAGTATATGTGTGTATGAGGTGCAGTATATGCGTGTAATGTGTGTATGAGGTCCAGTATATGCGTGTAATGTGTGTATGAAGTACAGTATATGTATGAGGTGCAGTATATGTATGTATTATGAGGTGCAGTGTATGTATGTATATGGTGCAGTATATGTGTGTATGAGGTGCAGTATATGGATGTATGAGGTGCAGTATATGCATGTATGAGGGGCGATATATGTGTGTATGAGGTGCAGTATATGCGTGTAATGTGTGTATTAGGTCCAGTATATGCGTCTAATGTGTGTATGAAGTACAGTATATGTATGAGGTGCAGTATATGTATGTATTATGAGGTGCAGTATATGTATGTATTATGAGGTGCAGTGTATGTATGTATGCATGCATGTGGTGCAGTAGATGCATCGAAGTATGTATGTATGTCTGAATGTATGTATGTATGTATGAGGTGCAGTATATGCGTGTAATGTGTATATGAGGTGCAGTATATGCATGTATGAGGGGCGATATATGTGTGTATGAGGTGCAGTATATGCGTGTAATGTGTGCATGAGGTACAGTATATGTATGAGGTGCAGTATATGCATGTGTGAGGGGCGATATATGTGTGTATGAGGTACAGTATGTGTGTAATGTGTGTATGAGGTACAGTATATGCATGTATGAGGTGCAGCATATGTGTGTAATGTGTGTATGAGGTACAGTATATGTGTGTAATGTGTGTATGAGGTGCAGCATATGTGTGTAATGTGTGTATGAGGTGCAGTATATGTGTGTATGAGGTGCAATATATGCGTGTAATGTGTGTATGAGGTCCAGTATATATGTGTGTAATGTGTGTATGAGGTGCAGCATATGTGTGTAATGTGTGTATGAGGTGCAGTATATATGTGTAATGTGTGTATGAGGTACATTATATGTATGAAGTACAGTATGTGTGTAATGTGTGTATGAGGTGCAGTATATGTGTGTAATGTGTGTATGAGATGCAGTATATGTGTGTAATGTGTGTATGAGGTACATTATAAGTATGAAGTACAGTATATGTGTGTACTGTGTGTATGAGGTGCAATATATGCGTGTAATGTGTGTATGAGGTGCAATATATGCGTGTAATGTGTGTATGAGGTACAGTATAGGTGTGTATGAGGTGCAGTATATATGTGTAATGTGTGTATGAGGTACATTATATGTATGAAGTACAGTATGTGTGTAATGTGTGTATGAGGTACAGTATATGTGTGTATGAGGTGCAGTATGTGTGTAAAGTGTGTATGAGGTGCAGTATGTGTGTAATGTGTGTATGAGGTGCAGTATAAGCGTGTAATGTGTGTATGAAGTACAGTATATGCGTGTATGAGGTGCAGTATATGCGTGTATGAGGTACAGTATATGTATGTATGTTTGAAGTGCAGTATATGCATGTAATGTGTATGAGGTGCAGTGTATGTATGTATGTATGTATGTGGTGCAGTATATGAGGTGCAGTATATGTATGTAATGTGTGTATGAAGTACAGTATATGCATGAGGTGGAGTATATGTATGTATGTATGTATGTATGTATGTATGTATGTATGAGATACAGTATATGTGTGTATGGAGTGCAGTATATGTATGTATTTGTACAGTATATGTATGTACGAGGTGCAGTATATGCGTGTATGAGGTACAATACGTGTGTGTATGAGGTGAAGTATATGCCTATATGAGGTACAGTATATGTGTGTATGAGGTGCAGTGTATGTATGTATGTATGTATGAGGGGCAGTTTATGCGTGTAATGTGTGTATGAGGTCCAGTATATGCGTGTAATGTGTGTATGAAGTACAGTATATGTATGAGGTGCAGTATATGTATGTATTATGAGGTGCAGTGTATGTATGTATGTATATGGTGCAGTATATGCGTGTAATGTGTGTATGAGGTGCAGTATATGCGTGTATGAGGTACAGTATATGGATGTATGAGGTGCAGTATATGCATGTATGGGGGGCGATATATGTGTGTATGAGGTGCAATATATGCGTGTAATGTGTGTATGAGGTCCAGTATATGCGTCTAATGTGTGTATGAAGTACAGTATATGTATGAGGTGCAGTATATGTATGTATTATGAGGTGCAGTGTATGTATGTATGTATGTATGTATGTATGTGGTGCAGTAGATGAATCTAAGTATGTATGTATGTATGAATGAGGTGCAGTATATGCGTGTAATGTGTATATGAGGTGCAGTATATGTATGAGGTGCAGTATATGCATGTGTGAGGGGCGATATATGTGTGTATGAGGTGCAGTATATGCGTGTAATGTGTGTGAGGTACAGTATATGTATGAGGTACAGTATATACATGTATGAGGTGCAGCATATGTGTGTAATGTTTGTATGAGGTGCAGTATGTGTGTAATGTGTGCATGAGGTACAGTATATGTGTGTAATGTGTGTATGAGGTGCAGCATATGTGTGTAATGTGTGTATGAGGTGCAATATATGCGTGTAATGTGTGTATGAGGTACAGTATAGGTGTGTATGAGGTGCAGTATGTGTGTAATGTGTGTATGGGGTATAGTATATGTGTGTATGAGGTGCAGTATGTGTGTAATGTGTGTATGAGGTACAGTATATGTGTGTATGAGGTGCAATATAGGTGTGTATGAGGTGCAGTATGTGTGTAATGTGTGTATGGGGTATAGTATATGTGTGTATGAGGTGCAGTATGTGTGTAATGTGTGTATGAGGTACAGTATATGTGTGTATGAGGTGCAATATATGCGTATGAGGTGCAGTATATGTGTGTAATGTTGTAATGTGTGTATGAGGTGCAGTATATATGTGTAATGTGTGTATGAGGTACATTATATGTATGAAGTACAGTATGTGTGTAATGTGTGTATGAGGTGCAGTATATGTGTGTAATGTGTGTATGAGGTACATTATAAGTATGAAGTACAGTATATGTGTGTACTGTGTGTATGAGGTGCAGTATATGTGTGTAATGTGTGTATGAGTGTAATGTGTGTATGAGGTGCAGTATATGTGTGTAATGTGTGTATGAGGTGCAGTATATGTGTGTAATGTGTGTATGAGGTGCAGTATATATGTGTAATGTGTGTATGAGGTACATTATATGTATGAAGTACAGTATGTGTGTAATGTGTGTATGAGGTACATTATATGTATGAAGTACAGTATGTGTGTAATGTGTGTATGAGGTGCAGTATATGTGTGTAATGTGTGTATGAGATGCAGTATATGTGTGTAATGTGTGTATGAGATGCAGTATATGTGTGTAATGTGTGTATGAGGTGCAGTATATGTGTGTAATGTGTGTATGAGGTGCAGTATATGTGTGTAATGTGTGTATGAGATGCAGTATATGTGTGTAATGTGTGTATGAGGTACATTATAAGTATGAAGTACAGTATGTGTGTACTGTGTGTATGAGGTGCAGTATAGGTGTGTAATGTGTGTATGAGTGTAATGTGTGTATGAGGTGCAGTATATGTGTGTAATGTGTGTATGAGGTGCAGTATATGTGTGTAATGTGTGTATGAGGTGCAGTATATATGTGTAATGTGTGTATGAGGTACATTATATGTATGAAGTACAGTATGTGTGTAATGTGTGTATGAGGTACATTATATGTATGAAGTACAGTATGTGTGTAGTGTGTATGAGGTGCAGTATATGTGTGTAATGTGTGTATGAGATGCAGTATATGTGTGTAATGTGTGTATGAGGTACATTATAAGTATGAAGTACAGTATATGTGTGTACTGTGTGTATGAGGTGCAGTATATGTGTGTAATGTGTGTATGAGGTGCAGTATATGTGTGTACTGTGTGTATGAGGTGCAGTATATGTGTGTACTGTGTGTATGAGGTGCAGTATATGTGTGTACTGTGTGTATGAGGTGCAGTATATGTGTGTAATGTGTGTATGAGGTACAGTATATGTGTGTAATGTGTGTATGAGGTACACTATATGTATGAAGTGGTGCAGTATATGTGTGTAATGTGTGTTTTGAGGTGCAGTATATGTGTGTAATGTGTGTATGAGGTGTGGTATATGTGTGTAATGTGTGTATGAGGTGCAGTATATGTGTGTAATGTGTGTATGAGGTGTGATATATGTGTGTAATGTGTGTATGAGATGCAGTATATGTGTGTAATGTGTGTATGAGGTGTGGTATATGTGTGTAATGTGTGTATGAGGTGCAGTATATGTGTGTAATGTGTGTATGAGGTGCAGTATATGTGTGTAATGTGTGTATGAGGTGCAGTATATGTGTGTAATGTGTATATGAGGTACACTATATGTATGAAGTGGTGCAGTATATGTGTGTAATGTGTGTTTTGAGGTGCAGTATATGTGTGAGGTGCAGTATATGCATAAGGTGCAATATATGTATGGGGGGGGCGATATATGTATGTATATAGGAGCCGCTGTGTACACATACATACTGTATATAAAGTACATACCTGACACATGAAAACATCAATAGGTTCACTCACACAAAATCCCCACACAGTGATCTCTGCCGCTCTCCTGCTGCTGCTCTCTTTGACTGAGGGATCCCGGAGCCGGGAGGGAGGAGAGATGTAGCGGGGGTATATATATCTATCTGTATACAAGGGGTGGATCTCAGCTGTGACATATATACATAACGAGAGAAGAAGACAAATAGCACTACTATTCTCATCATTGTACTAACTGCAAACATTGCTTAATAGTCTCCAGTGTATCTAACAACCTGATGTGTGATACTGTCACCAGTGTATCTAACAACCTGATGAGTGATACGGTCACCAGTGTATCTAACAACCTGATGTGTGATACGGTCACCAGTGTATCTAATCCTATCATGTGTGATACCGTCACCAGTGTATCTAATCCTATCATGTGTGATACTGTCACCAGTGTATCTAATCCTATCATGTGTGATACCGTCACCAGTGTATCTAATCCTATCATGTGTGATACTGTCACCAGTGTATCTAATCCTATCATGTGTGATACTGTCACCAGTGTATCTAACAACCTGATGTGTGATACTGTCACCAGTGTATCTAACAACCTGATGAGTGATACGGTCACCAGTGTATCTAATCCTATCATGTGTGATACCGTCACCAGTGTATCTAATCCTATCATGTGTGATACTGTCACCAGTGTATCTAATCCTATCATGTGTGATACTGTCACCAGTGTATCTAATCCTATCATGTGTGATACTGTCACCAGTGTATCTAACAACCTGATGAGTGATACGGTCACCAGTGTATCTAATCCTATCATGTGTGATACCGTCACCAGTGTATCTAATCCTATCATGTGTGATACTGTCACCAGTGTATCTAATCCTATCATGTGTGATACTGTCACCAGTGTATCTAATCTGATCATGTGTGATACCGTCACCAGTGTATCTAATCCTATCATGTGTGATACTGTCACCAGTGTATCTAACAACCTGATGTGTGATACCGTCACCAGTGTATCTGACAACCTGATGTGTGATACCGTCACCAGTGTATCTGACAACCTGATGTGTGATACTGTCACCAGTGTATCTAATCCTATCATGTGTGATACTGTCACCAGTGTATCTAACAACCTGATGTGTGATACTGTCACCAGTGTATCTAATCCTATCATGTGTGATACCGTCACCAGTGTATCTAATCCTATCATGTGTGATACTGTCACCAGTGTATCTAATCCTATCATGTGTGATACTGTCACCAGTGTATCTAATCCTATCATGTGTGATACTGTCACCAGTGTATCTAACAACCTGATGAGTGATACGGTCACCAGTGTATCTAATCCTATCATGTGTGATACCGTCACCAGTGTATCTAATCCTATCATGTGTGATACTGTCACCAGTGTATCTAATCCTATCATGTGTGATACTGTCACCAGTGTATCTAATCTGATCATGTGTGATACCGTCACCAGTGTATCTAATCCTATCATGTGTGATACCGTCACCAGTGTATCTAATCCTATCATGTGTGATACTGTCACCAGTGTATCTAACAACCTGATGTGTGATACGGTCACCAGTGTATCTAATCCTATCATGTGTGATACCGTCACCAGTGTATCTAATCCTATCATGTGTGATACTGTCACCAGTGTATCTAACAACCTGATGTGTGATACTGTCACCAGTGTATCTAATCCTATCATGTGTTATACCGTCACCAGTGTATCTAATCCTATAATGTGTGATACCGTCACCAGTGTATCTAACAACCTGATGTGTGATACTGTCACCAGTGTATCTAATCCTATCATGTGTGATACTGTCACCAGTGTATCTAATCCTATCATGTGTGATACTGTCACCAGTGTATCTAATCCTATCATGTGTGATACCGTCACCAGTGTATCTAATCCTATCATGTGTGATACCGTCACCAGTGTATCTAATCCTATAATGTGTGATACCGTCACCAGTGTATCTAACAACCTGATGTGTGATACTGTCACCAGTGTATCTAATCCTATCATGTGTGATACTGTCACCAGTGTATCTAATCCTATCATGTGTGATACTGTCACCAGTGTATCTAATCCTATCATGTGTGATACCGTCACCAGTGTATCTAATCCTATCATGTGTGATACTGTCACCAGTGTATCTAACAACCTGATGTGTGATACCGTCACCAGTGTATCTAATCCTATCATGCGTGATACTGTCACCAGTGTATCTAATCCTATCATGTGTGATACTGTCACCAGTGTATGTAATCCTATCATGTGTGATACCGTCACCAGTGTATCTAATCCTATCATGTGTGATACCGTCACCAGTGTATCTAATCCTATCATGTGTGATACCGTCACCAGTGTATCTAATCCTATCATGTGTGATACCGTCACCAGTGTATCTAACAACCTGATGTGTGATACTGTCACCAGTGTATCTAATCCTATCATGTGTGATACTGTCACCAGTGTATCTAATCCTATCATGTGTGATACTGTCACCAGTGTATCTAATCCTATCATGTGTGATACCGTCACCAGTGTATCTAATCCTATCATGTGTGATACCGTCACCAGTGTATCTAATCCTATCATGTGTGATACCGTCACCAGTATATCTAATCCTATCATGTGTGATACCGTCACCAGTGTATCTAATCCTATCATGTGTGATACCGTCACCAGTGTATCTAATCCTATCATGTGTGATACCGTCACCAGTGTATCTAACAACCTGATGTGTGATATTGTCACCAGTGTATCTAATCCTATCATGTGTGATACCGTCACCAGTGTATCTAATCCTATCATGTGTGTTACCGTCACCAGTGTATCTAACAACCTGATGTGTGATACTGTCACCAGTGTATCTAATCCTATCATGCGTGATACTGTCACCAGTGTATCTAATCCTATCATGTGTGATACTGTTACCAGTGTATCTAATCCTATCATGTGTGATACCGTCACCTGTGTATCTAATCCTATCATGTGTGATACCGTCATCAGTATATCTAATCCTATCATGTGTGATACCGTCACCAGTGTATCTAATCCTATCATGTGTGATACCGTCACCAGTGTATCTAATCCTATCATGTGTGATACTGTCACCAGTGTATCTAATCCTATCATGTGTGATACTGTCACCAGTGTATCTAACAACCTGATGAGTGATACGGTCACCAGTGTATCTAATCCTATCATGTGTGATACCGTCACCAGTGTATCTAATCCTATCATGTGTGATACTGTCACCAGTGTATCTAATCCTATCATGTGTGATACTGTCACCAGTGTATCTAATCCTATCATGTGTGATACCGTCACCAGTTTATCTAATCCTATCATGTGTGATACTGTCACCAGTGTATCTAATCCTATCATGTGTGATACTGTCACCAGTGTATCTAATCCTATAATGTGTGATACCGTCACCAGTGTATCTAACAACCTGATGTGTGATACTGTCACCAGTGTATCTAATCCTATCATGTGTGATACTGTCACCAGTGTATCTAATCCTATCATGCGTGATACTGTCACCAGTGTATCTAATCCTATCATGTGTGATAAAGCCACCAGTGTATCTAATCCTATCATGTGTGATACTGTCACCAGTGTATCTAACAACCTGATGTGTGATACGGTCACCAGTGTATCTAATCCTATCATGTGTGATACCGTCACCAGTGTATCTAATCCTATCATGTGTGATACTGTCACCAGTGTATCTAACAACCTGATGTGTGATACTGTCACCAGTGTATCTAATCCTATCATGTGTGATACTGTCACCAGTGTATCTAATCCTATCATGTGTGATACTGTCACCAGTGTATCTAATCCTATCATGTGTGATACCGTCACCAGTGTATCTAATCCTATCATGTGTGATACTGTCACCAGTGTATCTAACAACCTGATGTGTGATACCGTCACCAGTGTATCTAATCCTATCATGCGTGATACTGTCACCAGTGTATCTAATCCTATCATGTGTGATACTGTCACCAGTGTATGTAATCCTATCATGTGTGATACCGTCACCAGTGTATCTAATCCTATCATGTGTGATACCGTCACCAGTGTATCTAATCCTATCATGTGTGATACCGTCACCAGTGTATCTAATCCTATCATGTGTGATACCGTCACCAGTGTATCTAACAACCTGATGTGTGATACTGTCACCAGTGTATCTAATCCTATCATGTGTGATACTGTCACCAGTGTATCTAATCCTATCATGTGTGATACTGTCACCAGTGTATCTAATCCTATCATGTGTGATACCATCACCAGTGTATCTAATCCTATCATGTGTGATACCGTCACCAGTGTATCTAATCCTATCATGTGTGATACCGTCACCAGTATATCTAATCCTATCATGTGTGATACCGTCACCAGTGTATCTAATCCTATCATGTGTGATACCGTCACCAGTGTATCTAATCCTATCATGTGTGATACCGTCACCAGTGTATCTAACAACCTGATGTGTGATATTGTCACCAGTGTATCTAATCCTATCATGTGTGATACCGTCACCAGTGTATCTAATCCTATCATGTGTGTTACCGTCACCAGTGTATCTAACAACCTGATGTGTGATACTGTCACCAGTGTATCTAATCCTATCATGCGTGATACTGTCACCAGTGTATCTAATCCTATCATGTGTGATACTGTTACCAGTGTATCTAATCC
Organism: Rhinoderma darwinii; assembly: GCF_050947455.1. Classification (NCBI taxonomy): domain Eukaryota; kingdom Metazoa; phylum Chordata; class Amphibia; order Anura; family Rhinodermatidae; genus Rhinoderma; species Rhinoderma darwinii. The sequence continues at coordinate 35,568 of NW_027463871.1, forward strand.
TATCATGTGTGATACCGTCACCTGTGTATCTAATCCTATCATGTGTGATACCGTCATCAGTATATCTAATCCTATCATGTGTGATACCGTCACCAGTGTATCTAATCCTATCATGTGTGATACCGTCACCAGTGTATCTAATCCTATCATGTGTGATACTGTCACCAGTGTATCTAATCCTATCATGTGTGATACTGTCACCAGTGTATCTAACAACCTGATGAGTGATACGGTCACCAGTGTATCTAATCCTATCATGTGTGATACCGTCACCAGTGTATCTAATCCTATCATGTGTGATACTGTCACCAGTGTATCTAATCCTATCATGTGTGATACTGTCACCAGTGTATCTAATCCTATCATGTGTGATACCGTCACCAGTTTATCTAATCCTATCATGTGTGATACTGTCACCAGTGTATCTAATCCTATCATGTGTGATACTGTCACCAGTGTATCTAATCCTATAATGTGTGATACCGTCACCAGTGTATCTAACAACCTGATGTGTGATACTGTCACCAGTGTATCTAATCCTATCATGTGTGATACTGTCACCAGTGTATCTAATCCTATCATGCGTGATACTGTCACCAGTGTATCTAATCCTATCATGTGTGATAAAGCCACCAGTGTATCTAATCCTATCATGTGTGATACTGTCACCAGTGTATCTAACAACCTGATGTGTGATACGGTCACCAGTGTATCTAATCCTATCATGTGTGATACCGTCACCAGTGTATCTAATCCTATCATGTGTGATACTGTCACCAGTGTATCTAACAACCTGATGTGTGATACGGTCACCAGTGTATCTAATCCTATCATGTGTTATACCGTCACCAGTGTATCTAATCCTATAATGTGTGATACCGTCACCAGTGTATCTAACAACCTGATGTGTGATACTGTCACCAGTGTATCTAATCCTATCATGTGTGATACTGTCACCAGTGTATCTAATCCTATCATGTGTGATACTGTCACCAGTGTATCTAATCCTATCATGTGTGATACCGTCACCAGTGTATCTAATCCTATCATGTGTGATACCGTCACCAGTGTATCTAATCCTATAATGTGTGATACCGTCACCAGTGTATCTAACAACCTGATGTGTGATACTGTCACCAGTGTATCTAATCCTATCATGTGTGATACTGTCACCAGTGTATCTAATCCTATCATGTGTGATACTGTCACCAGTGTATCTAATCCTATCATGAGTGATACCGTCACCAGTGTATCTAATCCTATCATGTGTGATACTGTCACCAGTGTATCTAACAACCTGATGTGTGATACCGTCACCAGTGTATCTAATCCTATCATGCGTGATACTGTCACCAGTGTATCTAATCCTATCATGTGTGATACTGTCACCAGTGTATGTAATCCTATCATGTGTGATACCGTCACCAGTGTATCTAATCCTATCATGTGTGATACCGTCACCAGTGTATCTAATCCTATCATGTGTGATACCGTCACCAGTGTATCTAACAACCTGATGTGTGATACTGTCACCAGTGTATCTAATCCTATCATGTGTGATACTGTCACCAGTGTATCTAATCCTATCATGCGTGATACTGTCACCAGTGTATCTAATCCTATCATGTGTGATAAAGCCACCAGTGTATCTAATCCTATCATGTGTGATACTGTCACCAGTGTATCTAACAACCTGATGTGTGATACGGTCACCAGTGTATCTAATCCTATCATGTGTGATACCGTCACCAGTGTATCTAATCCTATCATGTGTGATACTGTCACCAGTGTATCTAACAACCTGATGTGTGATACGGTCACCAGTGTATCTAATCCTATCATGTGTTATACCGTCACCAGTGTATCTAATCCTATAATGTGTGATACCGTCACCAGTGTATCTAACAACCTGATGTGTGATACTGTCACCAGTGTATCTAATCCTATCATGTGTGATACTGTCACCAGTGTATCTAATCCTATCATGTGTGATACTGTCACCAGTGTATCTAATCCTATCATGTGTGATACCGTCACCAGTGTATCTAATCCTATCATGTGTGATACCGTCACCAGTGTATCTAATCCTATAATGTGTGATACCGTCACCAGTGTATCTAACAACCTGATGTGTGATACTGTCACCAGTGTATCTAATCCTATCATGTGTGATACTGTCACCAGTGTATCTAATCCTATCATGTGTGATACTGTCACCAGTGTATCTAATCCTATCATGAGTGATACCGTCACCAGTGTATCTAATCCTATCATGTGTGATACTGTCACCAGTGTATCTAACAACCTGATGTGTGATACCGTCACCAGTGTATCTAATCCTATCATGCGTGATACTGTCACCAGTGTATCTAATCCTATCATGTGTGATACTGTCACCAGTGTATGTAATCCTATCATGTGTGATACCGTCACCAGTGTATCTAATCCTATCATGTGTGATACCGTCACCAGTGTATCTAATCCTATCATGTGTGATACCGTCACCAGTGTATCTAATCCTATAATGTGTGATACCGTCACCAGTGTATCTAACAACCTGATGTGTGATACTGTCACCAGTGTATCTAATCCTATCATGTGTGATACTGTCACCAGTGTATCTAATCCTATCATGTGTGATACTGTCACCAGTGTATCTAATCCTATCATGTGTGATACCGTCACCAGTGTATCTAATCCTATCATGTGTGATACTGTCACCAGTGTATCTAACAACCTGATGTGTGATACTGTCACCAGTGTATCTAATCCTATCATGCGTGATACTGTCACCAGTGTATCTAATCCTATCATGTGTGATACTGTCACCAGTGTATCTAATCCTATCATGTGTGATACCGTCACCAGTGTATCTAATCCTATCATGTGTGATACCGTCACCAGTGTATCTAATCCTATCATGTGTGATACCGTCACCAGTATATCTAATCCTATCATGTGTGATACCGTCACCAGTGTATCTAATCCTATCATGTGTGATACCGTCACCAGTGTATCTAATCCTATCATGTGTGATACCGTCACCAGTGTATCTAACAACCTGATGTGTGATATTGTCACCAGTGTATCTAATCCTATCATGTGTGATACCGTCACCAGTGTATCTAATCCTATCATGTGTGTTACCGTCACCAGTGTATCTAACAACCTGATGTGTGATACTGTCACCAGTGTATCTAATCCTATCATGCGTGATACTGTCACCAGTGTATCTAATCCTATCATGTGTGATACTGTTACCAGTGTATCTAATCCTATCATGTGTGATACCGTCACCTGTGTATCTAATCCTATCATGTGTGATACCGTCATCAGTATATCTAATCCTATCATGTGTGATACCGTCACCAGTGTATCTAATCCTATCATGTGTGATACCGTCACCAGTGTATCTAATCCTATCATGTGTGATACCGTCACCAGTGTATCTAATCCTATAATGTGTGATACCGTCACCAGTGTATCTAATCCTATAATGTGTGATACCGTCACCAGTGTATCTAACAACCTGATGTGTGATACTGTCACCAGTGTATCTAATCCTATCATGTGTGATACGGTCACCAGTGTATCTAATCCTATCATGTGTGATACTGTCACCAGTGTATCTAATCCTATCATGTGTGATACCGTCACCAGTGTATCTAATCCTATCATGTGTGATACTGTCACCAGTGTATCTAACAACCTGATGTGTGATACTGTCACCAGTGTATCTAATCCTATCATGTGTGATACCGTCACCAGTGTATCTAATCCTATCATGTGTGATACCGTCACCAGTGTATCTAATCCTATCATGTGTGATACCGTCACCAGTATATCTAATCCTATCATGTGTGATACCGTCACCAGTGTATCTAATCCTATCATGTGTGATACCGTCACCAGTGTATCTAATCCTATCATGTGTGATACCGTCACCAGTGTATCTAACAACCTGATGTGTGATATTGTCACCAGTGTATCTAATCCTATCATGTGTGATACCGTCACCAGTGTATCTAATCCTATCATGTGTGTTACCGTCACCAGTGTATCTAACAACCTGATGTGTGATACTGTCACCAGTGTATCTAATCCTATCATGCGTGATACTGTCACCAGTGTATCTAATCCTATCATGTGTGATACTGTTACCAGTGTATCTAATCCTATCATGTGTGATACCGTCACCTGTGTATCTAATCCTATCATGTGTGATACCGTCATCAGTATATCTAATCCTATCATGTGTGATACCGTCACCAGTGTATCTAATCCTATCATGTGTGATACCGTCACCAGTGTATCTAATCCTATCATGTGTGATACCGTCACCAGTGTATCTAATCCTATCATGTGTGATACCGTCACCAGTGTATCTAATCCTATCATGTGTGATACTGTCACCAGTGTATCTAATCCTATCATGTGTTATACTGTCACCAGTTTATCTAACAACCTGATGTGTGATACTGTCACCAGTGTATCTAATCCTATCATGTGTGATACCGTCACCAGTGTATCTAACAACCTGATGTGTGATACTTTCACCAGTGTATCTAATCCTATCATGCGTGATACTGTCACCAGTGTATCTAATCCTATCATGTGTGATACCGTCACCAGTGTATCTAATCCTATCATGTGTGATACCGTCACCAGTGTATCTAATCCTATCATGTGTGATACCGTCACCAGTGTATCTAATCCTATCGTGTGATACTGTCACCAGTGTATCTAATCCTATCATGTGTGATACCGTCACGTGTATCTAATCCTATCATGTGTGATACCGTCACCAGTGTATCTAATCCTATCATGTGTGATATGGTCACCAGTGTATCTAATCCTATCATGTATGATACTGTCACCAGTGTATCTAATCCTATCATGTGTGATACTGTCACCAGTGTATCTAATCCTAGCATGTGTGATACCGTCACCAGTGTATCTAACAACCTGATGTGTGATACTGTCACCAGTGTATCTAATCCTATCATGCGTGATACTGTCACCAGTGTATCTAATCCTATCATGTGTGATACTGTCACCAGTGTATCTAATCCTAGCATGTGTGATACCGTCACCAGTGTATCTAACAACCTGATGTGTGATACTGTCACCAGTGTATCTAATCCTATCATGTGTGATACCGTCACCAGTGTATCTAATCCTATCATGTGTGATACCGTCACCAGTGTATCTAATCCTATCATGTGTGATACCGTCACCAGTGTATCTAATCCTATCATGTGTGATATCGTCACCAGTGTATCTAATCTTATCATGTGTGATACTGTCACCAGTGTATCTAATCCTATCATGCGTGATACTGTCACCAGTGTATCTAATCCTATCATGTGTGATACTGTCACCAGTGTATGTAATCCTATCATGTGTGATACCGTCACCAGTGTATCTAATCCTATCATGTGTGATACCGTCACCAGTGTATCTAATCCTATCATGTGTGATACCGTCACCAGTGTATCTAATCCTATCATGTGTGATACCGTCACCAGTGTATCTAACAACCTGATGTGTGATACTGTCACCAGTGTATCTAATCCTATCATGTGTGATACTGTCACCAGTGTATCTAATCCTATCATGTGTGATACTGTCACCAGTGTATCTAATCCTATCATGTGTGATACCGTCACCAGTGTATCTAATCCTATCATGTGTGATACCGTCACCAGTGTATCTAATCCTATCATGTGTGATACCGTCACCAGTATATCTAATCCTATCATGTGTGATACCGTCACCAGTGTATCTAATCCTATCATGTGTGATACCGTCACCAGTGTATCTAATCCTATCATGTGTGATACCGTCACCAGTGTATCTAACAACCTGATGTGTGATATTGTCACCAGTGTATCTAATCCTATCATGTGTGATACCGTCACCAGTGTATCTAATCCTATCATGTGTGTTACCGTCACCAGTGTATCTAACAACCTGATGTGTGATACTGTCACCAGTGTATCTAATCCTATCATGCGTGATACTGTCACCAGTGTATCTAATCCTATCATGTGTGATACTGTTACCAGTGTATCTAATCCTATCATGTGTGATACCGTCACCTGTGTATCTAATCCTATCATGTGTGATACCGTCATCAGTATATCTAATCCTATCATGTGTGATACCGTCACCAGTGTATCTAATCCTATCATGTGTGATACCGTCACCAGTGTATCTAATCCTATCATGTGTGATACTGTCACCAGTGTATCTAATCCTATCATGTGTGATACTGTCACCAGTGTATCTAACAACCTGATGAGTGATACGGTCACCAGTGTATCTAATCCTATCATGTGTGATACCGTCACCAGTGTATCTAATCCTATCATGTGTGATACTGTCACCAGTGTATCTAATCCTATCATGTGTGATACTGTCACCAGTGTATCTAATCCTATCATGTGTGATACCGTCACCAGTTTATCTAATCCTATCATGTGTGATACTGTCACCAGTGTATCTAATCCTATCATGTGTGATACTGTCACCAGTGTATCTAATCCTATAATGTGTGATACCGTCACCAGTGTATCTAACAACCTGATGTGTGATACTGTCACCAGTGTATCTAATCCTATCATGTGTGATACTGTCACCAGTGTATCTAATCCTATCATGCGTGATACTGTCACCAGTGTATCTAATCCTATCATGTGTGATAAAGCCACCAGTGTATCTAATCCTATCATGTGTGATACTGTCACCAGTGTATCTAACAACCTGATGTGTGATACGGTCACCAGTGTATCTAATCCTATCATGTGTGATACCGTCACCAGTGTATCTAATCCTATCATGTGTGATACTGTCACCAGTGTATCTAACAACCTGATGTGTGATACTGTCACCAGTGTATCTAATCCTATCATGTGTGATACTGTCACCAGTGTATCTAATCCTATCATGTGTGATACTGTCACCAGTGTATCTAATCCTATCATGTGTGATACCGTCACCAGTGTATCTAATCCTATCATGTGTGATACTGTCACCAGTGTATCTAACAACCTGATGTGTGATACCGTCACCAGTGTATCTAATCCTATCATGCGTGATACTGTCACCAGTGTATCTAATCCTATCATGTGTGATACTGTCACCAGTGTATGTAATCCTATCATGTGTGATACCGTCACCAGTGTATCTAATCCTATCATGTGTGATACCGTCACCAGTGTATCTAATCCTATCATGTGTGATACCGTCACCAGTGTATCTAATCCTATCATGTGTGATACCGTCACCAGTGTATCTAACAACCTGATGTGTGATACTGTCACCAGTGTATCTAATCCTATCATGTGTGATACTGTCACCAGTGTATCTAATCCTATCATGTGTGATACTGTCACCAGTGTATCTAATCCTATCATGTGTGATACCGTCACCAGTGTATCTAATCCTATCATGTGTGATACCGTCACCAGTGTATCTAATCCTATCATGTGTGATACCGTCACCAGTATATCTAATCCTATCATGTGTGATACCGTCACCAGTGTATCTAATCCTATCATGTGTGATACCGTCACCAGTGTATCTAATCCTATCATGTGTGATACCGTCACCAGTGTATCTAACAACCTGATGTGTGATATTGTCACCAGTGTATCTAATCCTATCATGTGTGATACCGTCACCAGTGTATCTAATCCTATCATGTGTGTTACCGTCACCAGTGTATCTAACAACCTGATGTGTGATACTGTCACCAGTGTATCTAATCCTATCATGCGTGATACTGTCACCAGTGTATCTAATCCTATCATGTGTGATACTGTTACCAGTGTATCTAATCCTATCATGTGTGATACCGTCACCTGTGTATCTAATCCTATCATGTGTGATACCGTCATCAGTATATCTAATCCTATCATGTGTGATACCGTCACCAGTGTATCTAATCCTATCATGTGTGATACCGTCACCAGTGTATCTAATCCTATCATGTGTGATACTGTCACCAGTGTATCTAATCCTATCATGTGTGATACTGTCACCAGTGTATCTAACAACCTGATGAGTGATACGGTCACCAGTGTATCTAATCCTATCATGTGTGATACCGTCACCAGTGTATCTAATCCTATCATGTGTGATACTGTCACCAGTGTATCTAATCCTATCATGTGTGATACTGTCACCAGTGTATCTAATCCTATCATGTGTGATACCGTCACCAGTTTATCTAATCCTATCATGTGTGATACTGTCACCAGTGTATCTAATCCTATCATGTGTGATACTGTCACCAGTGTATCTAATCCTATAATGTGTGATACCGTCACCAGTGTATCTAACAACCTGATGTGTGATACTGTCACCAGTGTATCTAATCCTATCATGTGTGATACTGTCACCAGTGTATCTAATCCTATCATGCGTGATACTGTCACCAGTGTATCTAATCCTATCATGTGTGATAAAGCCACCAGTGTATCTAATCCTATCATGTGTGATACTGTCACCAGTGTATCTAACAACCTGATGTGTGATACGGTCACCAGTGTATCTAATCCTATCATGTGTGATACCGTCACCAGTGTATCTAATCCTATCATGTGTGATACTGTCACCAGTGTATCTAACAACCTGATGTGTGATACGGTCACCAGTGTATCTAATCCTATCATGTGTTATACCGTCACCAGTGTATCTAATCCTATAATGTGTGATACCGTCACCAGTGTATCTAACAACCTGATGTGTGATACTGTCACCAGTGTATCTAATCCTATCATGTGTGATACTGTCACCAGTGTATCTAATCCTATCATGTGTGATACTGTCACCAGTGTATCTAATCCTATCATGTGTGATACCGTCACCAGTGTATCTAATCCTATCATGTGTGATACCGTCACCAGTGTATCTAATCCTATAATGTGTGATACCGTCACCAGTGTATCTAACAACCTGATGTGTGATACTGTCACCAGTGTATCTAATCCTATCATGTGTGATACTGTCACCAGTGTATCTAATCCTATCATGTGTGATACTGTCACCAGTGTATCTAATCCTATCATGAGTGATACCGTCACCAGTGTATCTAATCCTATCATGTGTGATACTGTCACCAGTGTATCTAACAACCTGATGTGTGATACCGTCACCAGTGTATCTAATCCTATCATGCGTGATACTGTCACCAGTGTATCTAATCCTATCATGTGTGATACTGTCACCAGTGTATGTAATCCTATCATGTGTGATACCGTCACCAGTGTATCTAATCCTATCATGTGTGATACCGTCACCAGTGTATCTAATCCTATCATGTGTGATACCGTCACCAGTGTATCTAACAACCTGATGTGTGATACTGTCACCAGTGTATCTAATCCTATCATGTGTGATACTGTCACCAGTGTATCTAATCCTATCATGCGTGATACTGTCACCAGTGTATCTAATCCTATCATGTGTGATAAAGCCACCAGTGTATCTAATCCTATCATGTGTGATACTGTCACCAGTGTATCTAACAACCTGATGTGTGATACGGTCACCAGTGTATCTAATCCTATCATGTGTGATACCGTCACCAGTGTATCTAATCCTATCATGTGTGATACTGTCACCAGTGTATCTAACAACCTGATGTGTGATACGGTCACCAGTGTATCTAATCCTATCATGTGTTATACCGTCACCAGTGTATCTAATCCTATAATGTGTGATACCGTCACCAGTGTATCTAACAACCTGATGTGTGATACTGTCACCAGTGTATCTAATCCTATCATGTGTGATACTGTCACCAGTGTATCTAATCCTATCATGTGTGATACTGTCACCAGTGTATCTAATCCTATCATGTGTGATACCGTCACCAGTGTATCTAATCCTATCATGTGTGATACCGTCACCAGTGTATCTAATCCTATAATGTGTGATACCGTCACCAGTGTATCTAACAACCTGATGTGTGATACTGTCACCAGTGTATCTAATCCTATCATGTGTGATACTGTCACCAGTGTATCTAATCCTATCATGTGTGATACTGTCACCAGTGTATCTAATCCTATCATGAGTGATACCGTCACCAGTGTATCTAATCCTATCATGTGTGATACTGTCACCAGTGTATCTAACAACCTGATGTGTGATACCGTCACCAGTGTATCTAATCCTATCATGCGTGATACTGTCACCAGTGTATCTAATCCTATCATGTGTGATACTGTCACCAGTGTATGTAATCCTATCATGTGTGATACCGTCACCAGTGTATCTAATCCTATCATGTGTGATACCGTCACCAGTGTATCTAATCCTATCATGTGTGATACCGTCACCAGTGTATCTAATCCTATAATGTGTGATACCGTCACCAGTGTATCTAACAACCTGATGTGTGATACTGTCACCAGTGTATCTAATCCTATCATGTGTGATACTGTCACCAGTGTATCTAATCCTATCATGTGTGATACTGTCACCAGTGTATCTAATCCTATCATGTGTGATACCGTCACCAGTGTATCTAATCCTATCATGTGTGATACTGTCACCAGTGTATCTAACAACCTGATGTGTGATACTGTCACCAGTGTATCTAATCCTATCATGCGTGATACTGTCACCAGTGTATCTAATCCTATCATGTGTGATACTGTCACCAGTGTATCTAATCCTATCATGTGTGATACCGTCACCAGTGTATCTAATCCTATCATGTGTGATACCGTCACCAGTGTATCTAATCCTATCATGTGTGATACCGTCACCAGTATATCTAATCCTATCATGTGTGATACCGTCACCAGTGTATCTAATCCTATCATGTGTGATACCGTCACCAGTGTATCTAATCCTATCATGTGTGATACCGTCACCAGTGTATCTAACAACCTGATGTGTGATATTGTCACCAGTGTATCTAATCCTATCATGTGTGATACCGTCACCAGTGTATCTAATCCTATCATGTGTGTTACCGTCACCAGTGTATCTAACAACCTGATGTGTGATACTGTCACCAGTGTATCTAATCCTATCATGCGTGATACTGTCACCAGTGTATCTAATCCTATCATGTGTGATACTGTTACCAGTGTATCTAATCCTATCATGTGTGATACCGTCACCTGTGTATCTAATCCTATCATGTGTGATACCGTCATCAGTATATCTAATCCTATCATGTGTGATACCGTCACCAGTGTATCTAATCCTATCATGTGTGATACCGTCACCAGTGTATCTAATCCTATCATGTGTGATACCGTCACCAGTGTATCTAATCCTATAATGTGTGATACCGTCACCAGTGTATCTAATCCTATAATGTGTGATACCGTCACCAGTGTATCTAACAACCTGATGTGTGATACTGTCACCAGTGTATCTAATCCTATCATGTGTGATACTGTCACCAGTGTATCTAATCCTATCATGTGTGATACTGTCACCAGTGTATCTAATCCTATCATGTGTGATACCGTCACCAGTGTATCTAATCCTATCATGTGTGATACTGTCACCAGTGTATCTAACAACCTGATGTGTGATACTGTCACCAGTGTATCTAATCCTATCATGTGTGATACCGTCACCAGTGTATCTAATCCTATCATGTGTGATACCGTCACCAGTGTATCTAATCCTATCATGTGTGATACCGTCACCAGTATATCTAATCCTATCATGTGTGATACCGTCACCAGTGTATCTAATCCTATCATGTGTGATACCGTCACCAGTGTATCTAATCCTATCATGTGTGATACCGTCACCAGTGTATCTAACAACCTGATGTGTGATATTGTCACCAGTGTATCTAATCCTATCATGTGTGATACCGTCACCAGTGTATCTAATCCTATCATGTGTGTTACCGTCACCAGTGTATCTAACAACCTGATGTGTGATACTGTCACCAGTGTATCTAATCCTATCATGCGTGATACTGTCACCAGTGTATCTAATCCTATCATGTGTGATACTGTTACCAGTGTATCTAATCCTATCATGTGTGATACCGTCACCTGTGTATCTAATCCTATCATGTGTGATACCGTCATCAGTATATCTAATCCTATCATGTGTGATACCGTCACCAGTGTATCTAATCCTATCATGTGTGATACCGTCACCAGTGTATCTAATCCTATCATGTGTGATACCGTCACCAGTGTATCTAATCCTATCATGTGTGATACCGTCACCAGTGTATCTAATCCTATCATGTGTGATACTGTCACCAGTGTATCTAATCCTATCATGTGTTATACTGTCACCAGTTTATCTAACAACCTGATGTGTGATACTGTCACCAGTGTATCTAATCCTATCATGTGTGATACCGTCACCAGTGTATCTAACAACCTGATGTGTGATACTTTCACCAGTGTATCTAATCCTATCATGCGTGATACTGTCACCAGTGTATCTAATCCTATCATGTGTGATACCGTCACCAGTGTATCTAATCCTATCATGTGTGATACCGTCACCAGTGTATCTAATCCTATCATGTGTGATACCGTCACCAGTGTATCTAATCCTATCGTGTGATACTGTCACCAGTGTATCTAATCCTATCATGTGTGATACCGTCACGTGTATCTAATCCTATCATGTGTGATACCGTCACCAGTGTATCTAATCCTATCATGTGTGATATGGTCACCAGTGTATCTAATCCTATCATGTATGATACTGTCACCAGTGTATCTAATCCTATCATGTGTGATACTGTCACCAGTGTATCTAATCCTAGCATGTGTGATACCGTCACCAGTGTATCTAACAACCTGATGTGTGATACTGTCACCAGTGTATCTAATCCTATCATGCGTGATACTGTCACCAGTGTATCTAATCCTATCATGTGTGATACTGTCACCAGTGTATCTAATCCTAGCATGTGTGATACCGTCACCAGTGTATCTAACAACCTGATGTGTGATACTGTCACCAGTGTATCTAATCCTATCATGTGTGATACCGTCACCAGTGTATCTAATCCTATCATGTGTGATACCGTCACCAGTGTATCTAATCCTATCATGTGTGATACCGTCACCAGTGTATCTAATCCTATCATGTGTGATATCGTCACCAGTGTATCTAATCTTATCATGTGTGATACTGTCACCAGTGTATCTAATCCTATCATGTGTGATACCGTCACCGGTGTATCTAATCCTATCATGTGTGATACCGTCACCAGTGTATCTAATCCTATCATGTGTGATACCGTCACGTGTATGTAATCCTATCATGTGTGATACCGTCACCAGTGTATCTAATCCTATCGTGTGATACTGTCACCAGTGTATCTAATCCTATCATGTGTGATACCGTCACCAGTGTATCTAATCCTATCATGCGTGATACTGTCACCAGTGTATCTAATCCTATCATGTGTGATACTGTTACCAGTGTATCTAATCCTATCATGTGTGATACCGTCACCTGTGTATCTAATCCTATCATGTGTGATACCGTCACCAGTATATCTAATCCTATCATGTGTGATACCGTCACCAGTGTATCTAATCCTATCATGTGTGATACCGTCACCAGTGTATCTAATCCTATCATGTGTGATACCGTCACCAGTGTATCTAACAACCTGATGTGTGATATTGTCACCAGTGTATCTAATCCTATCATGTGTGATACCGTCACCAGTGTATCTAATCCTATCATGTGTGTTACCGTCACCAGTGTATCTAACAACCTGATGTGTGATACTGTCACCAGTGTATCTAATCCTATCATGCGTGATACTGTCACCAGTGTATCTAATCCTATCATGTGTGATACTGTTACCAGTGTATCTAATCCTATCATGTGTGATACCGTCACCTGTGTATCTAATCCTATCATGTGTGATACCGTCATCAGTATATCTAATCCTATCATGTGTGATACCGTCACCAGTGTATCTAATCCTATCATGTGTGATACCGTCACCAGTGTATCTAATCCTATCATGTGTGATACTGTCACCAGTGTATCTAATCCTATCATGTGTGATACTGTCACCAGTGTATCTAATCCTATCATGTGTGATACTGTCACCAGTGTATCTAATCCTATCATGTGTGATACTGTCACCAGTGTATCTAATCCTATCATGTGTGATACTGTCACCAGTGTATCTAACAACCTGATGTGTGATACGGTCACCAGTGTATCTAATCCTATCATGTGTGATACCGTCACCAGTGTATCTAATCCTATCATGTGTGATACTGTCACCAGTGTATCTAATCCTATCATGTGTGATACTGTCACCAGTGTATCTAATCCTATCATGTGTGATACTGTCACCAGTGTATCTAATCCTATCATGTGTGATACTGTCACCAGTGTATCTAACAACCTGATGTGTGATACGGTCACCAGTGTATCTAATCCTATCATGTGTGATACCGTCACCAGTGTATCTAATCCTATCATGTGTGATACTGTCACCAGTGTATCTAACAACCTGATGTGTGATACGGTCACCAGTGTATCTAATCCTATCATGTGTTATACCGTCACCAGTGTATCTAATCCTATAATGTGTGATACCGTCACCAGTGTATCTAACAACCTGATGTGTGATACTGTCACCAGTGTATCTAATCCTATCATGTGTGATACTGTCACCAGTGTATCTAATCCTATCATGTGTGATACTGTCACCAGTGTATCTAATCCTATCATGTGTGATACCGTCACCAGTGTATCTAATCCTATCATGTGTGATACCGTCACCAGTGTATCTAATCCTATAATGTGTGATACCGTCACCAGTGTATCTAACAACCTGATGTGTGATACTGTCACCAGTGTATCTAATCCTATCATGTGTGATGCTGTCACCAGTGTATCTAATCCTATCATGTGTGATACTGTCACCAGTGTATCTAATCCTATCATGAGTGATACCGTCACCAGTGTATCTAATCCTATCATGTGTGATACTGTCACCAGTGTATCTAACAACCTGATGTGTGATACCGTCACCAGTGTATCTAATCCTATCATGCGTGATACCGTCACCAGTGTATCTAATCCTATCATGTGTGATACTGTCACCAGTGTATGTAATCCTATCATGTGTGATACCGTCACCAGTGTATCTAATCCTATCATGTGTGATACCGTCACCAGTGTATCTAATCCTATCATGTGTGATACCGTCACCAGTGTATCTAATCCTATAATGTGTGATACCGTCACCAGTGTATCTAACAACCTGATGTGTGATACTGTCACCAGTGTATCTAATCCTATCATGTGTGATACTGTCACCAGTGTATCTAATCCTATCATGTGTGATACTGTCACCAGTGTATCTAATCCTATCATGTGTGATACCGTCACCAGTGTATCTAATCCTATCATGTGTGATACTGTCACCAGTGTATCTAACAACCTGATGTGTGATACTGTCACCAGTGTATCTAATCCTATCATGCGTGATACTGTCACCAGTGTATCTAATCCTATCATGTGTGATACTGTTACCAGTGTATCTAATCCTATCATGTGTGATACCGTCACCTGTGTATCTAATCCTATCATGTGTGATACCGTCATCAGTATATCTAATCCTATCATGTGTGATACCGTCACCAGTGTATCTAATCCTATCATGTGTGATACCGTCACCAGTGTATCTAATCCTATCATGTGTGATACTGTCACCAGTGTATCTAATCCTATCATGTGTGATACTGTCACCAGTGTATCTAACAACCTGATGAGTGATACGGTCACCAGTGTATCTAATCCTATCATGTGTGATACCGTCACCAGTGTATCTAATCCTATCATGTGTGATACTGTCACCAGTGTATCTAATCCTATCATGTGTGATACTGTCACCAGTGTATCTAATCCTATCATGTGTGATACTGTCACCAGTGTATCTAATCCTATCATGTGTGATACTGTCACCAGTGTATCTAACAACCTGATGTGTGATACGGTCACCAGTGTATCTAATCCTATCATGTGTGATACCGTCACCAGTGTATCTAATCCTATCATGTGTGATACTGTCACCAGTGTATCTAACAACCTGATGTGTGATACGGTCACCAGTGTATCTAATCCTATCATGTGTTATACCGTCACCAGTGTATCTAATCCTATAATGTGTGATACCGTCACCAGTGTATCTAACAACCTGATGTGTGATACTGTCACCAGTGTATCTAATCCTATCATGTGTGATACTGTCACCAGTGTATCTAATCCTATCATGTGTGATACTGTCACCAGTGTATCTAATCCTATCATGTGTGATACCGTCACCAGTGTATCTAATCCTATAATGTGTGATACCGTCACCAGTGTATCTAACAACCTGATGTGTGATACTGTCACCAGTGTATCTAATCCTATCATGTGTGATACTGTCACCAGTGTATCTAATCCTATCATGTGTGATACTGTCACCAGTGTATCTAATCCTATCATGAGTGATACCGTCACCAGTGTATCTAATCCTATCATGTGTGATACTGTCACCAGTGTATCTAACAACCTGATGTGTGATACCGTCACCAGTGTATCTAATCCTATCATGCGTGATACCGTCACCAGTGTATCTAATCCTATCATGTGTGATACTGTCACCAGTGTATGTAATCCTATCATGTGTGATACCGTCACCAGTGTATCTAATCCTATCATGTGTGATACCGTCACCAGTGTATCTAATCCTATCATGTGTGATACCGTCACCAGTGTATCTAATCCTATAATGTGTGATACTGTCACCAGTGTATCTAACAACCTGATGTGTGATACTGTCACCAGTGTATCTAATCCTATCATGTGTGATACTGTCACCAGTGTATCTAATCCTATCATGTGTGATACTGTCACCAGTGTATCTAATCCTATCATGTGTGATACCGTCACCAGTGTATCTAATCCTATCATGTGTGATACTGTCACCAGTGTATCTAACAACCTGATGTGTGATACTGTCACCAGTGTATCTAATCCTATCATGCGTGATACTGTCACCAGTGTATCTAATCCTATCATGTGTGATACTGTCACCAGTGTATCTAATCCTATCATGTGTGATACCGTCACCAGTGTATCTAATCCTATCATGTGTGATACCGTCACCAGTGTATCTAATCCTATCATGTGTGATACCGTCACCAGTATATCTAATCCTATCATGTGTGATACCGTCACCAGTGTATCTAATCCTATCATGTGTGATACTGTCACCAGTGTATCTAAGCCTATCATGTGTGATACTGTCACCAGTGTATCTAATCCTATCATGTGTGATACCGTCACCAGTGTATCTAATCCTATCATGTGTGATACCGTCACCAGTGTATCTAATCCTATCATGTGTGATACCGTCACCAGTATATCTAATCCTATCATGTGTGATACCGTCACCAGTGTATCTAATCCTATCATGTGTGATACCGTCACCAGTGTATCTAAGCCTATCATGTGTGATACTGTCACCAGTGTATCTAATCCTATCATGTGTGATACCGTCACCAGTGTATCTAATCCTATCATGTGTGATACCGTCACCAGTGTATCTAACAACCTGATGTGTGATATTGTCACCAGTGTATCTAATCCTATCATGTGTGATACCGTCACCAGTGTATCTAATCCTATCATGTGTGTTACCGTCACCAGTGTATCTAACAACCTGATGTGTGATACTGTCACCAGTGTATCTAATCCTATCATGCGTGATACTGTCACCAGTGTATCTAATCCTATCATGTGTGATACTGTTACCAGTGTATCTAATCCTATCATGTGTGATACCGTCACCTGTGTATCTAATCCTATCATGTGTGATACCGTCATCAGTATATCTAATCCTATCATGTGTGATACCGTCACCAGTGTATCTAATCCTATCATGTGTGATACCGTCACCAGTGTATCTAATCCTATCATGTGTGATACCGTCACCAGTGTATCTAATCCTATCATGTGTGATACCGTCACCAGTGTATCTAATCCTATCATGTGTGATACTGTCACCAGTGTATCTAATCCTATCATGTGTTATACTGTCACCAGTTTATCTAACAACCTGATGTGTGATACTGTCACCAGTGTATCTAATCCTATCATGTGTGATACCGTCACCAGTGTATCTAACAACCTGATGTGTGATACTTTCACCAGTGTATCTAATCCTATCATGCGTGATACTGTCACCAGTGTATCTAATCCTATCATGTGTGATACCGTCACCAGTGTATCTAATCCTATCATGTGTGATACCGTCACCAGTGTATCTAATCCTATCGTGTGATACTGTCACCAGTGTATCTAATCCTATCATGTGTGATACCGTCACGTGTATCTAATCCTATCATGTGTGATACCGTCACCAGTGTATCTAATCCTATCATGTGTGATATGGTCACCAGTGTATCTAATCCTATCATGTATGATACTGTCACCAGTGTATCTAATCCTATCATGTGTGATACTGTCACCAGTGTATCTAATCCTAGCATGTGTGATACCGTCACCAGTGTATCTAACAACCTGATGTGTGATACTGTCACCAGTGTATCTAATCCTATCATGCGTGATACTGTCACCAGTGTATCTAATCCTATCATGTGTGATACTGTCACCAGTGTATCTAATCCTAGCATGTGTGATACCGTCACCAGTGTATCTAACAACCTGATGTGTGATACTGTCACCAGTGTATCTAATCCTATCATGTGTGATACCGTCACCAGTGTATCTAATCCTATCATGTGTGATACCGTCACCAGTGTATCTAATCCTATCATGTGTGATACCGTCACCAGTGTATCTAATCCTATCATGTGTGATATCGTCACCAGTGTATCTAATCTTATCATGTGTGATACTGTCACCAGTGTATCTAATCCTATCATGTGTGATACCGTCACCGGTGTATCTAATCCTATCATGTGTGATACCGTCACCAGTGTATCTAATCCTATCATGTGTGATACCGTCACGTGTATGTAATCCTATCATGTGTGATACCGTCACCAGTGTATCTAATCCTATCGTGTGATACTGTCACCAGTGTATCTAATCCTATCATGTGTGATACCGTCACCAGTGTATCTAATCCTATCATGCGTGATACTGTCACCAGTGTATCTAATCCTATCATGTGTGATACTGTTACCAGTGTATCTAATCCTATCATGTGTGATACCGTCACCTGTGTATCTAATCCTATCATGTGTGATACCGTCATCAGTATATCTAATCCTATCATGTGTGATACCGTCACCAGTGTATCTAATCCTATCATGTGTGATACCGTCACCAGTGTATCTAATCCTATCATGTGTGATACCGTCACCAGTGTATCTAATCCTATCATGTGTGATACCGTCACCAGTGTATCTAATCCTATCATGTGTGATACGGTCACCAGTGTATCTAATCCTATCATGTGTTATACTGTCACCAGTTTATCTAACAACCTGATGTGTGATACTGTCACCAGTGTATCTAATCCTATCATGTGTGATACCGTCACCAGTGTATCTAATAACCTGATGTGTGATACTGTCACCAGTGTATCTAATCCTATCATGCGTGATACTGTCACCAGTGTATCTAATCCTATCATGTGTGATACTGTCACCAGTGTATCTAATAACCTGATGTGTGATACTGTCACCAGTGTATCTAATCCTATCATGCGTGATACTGTCACCAGTGTATCTAATCCTATCATGTGTGATACCGTCACCAGTGTATCTAATCCTAGCATGTGTGATACCGTCACCAGTGTATCTAATCCTATCATGTGTGATACCGGCACCAGTGTATCTAATCCTATCATGTGTGATACCGTCACCAGTGTATCTAATCCTATCATGTGTGATACCGTCACCAGTGTATCTAATCCTATCATGTGTGATACCGTCACCAGTGTATCTAATCTTATCATGTGTGATACTGTCACCAGTGTATCTAATCCTATCATGTGTGATACCGTCACCGGTGTATCTAATCCTATCATGTGTGATACCGTCACCAGTGTATGTAATCCTATCATGTGTGATACCGTCACCAGTGTATGTAATCCTATCATGTGTGATACCGTCACCAGTGTATCTAATCCTATCGTGTGATACTGTCACCAGTGTATCTAATCCTATCATGTGTGATACCGTCACCAGTGTATCTAATCCTATCATGTGTGATACCGTCACCAGTGTATCTAATCCTATCATGTGTGATACGGTCACCAGTGTATCTAATCCTATCATGTGTGATACTGTCACCAGTGTATCTAATCCTATCATGTGTGATACTGTCACCAGTGTATCTAATCTGATCATGTGTGATACTGTCACCAGTTTATCTAATCCTATTATGTGTGATACTGTCACCAGTGTATCTAATCCTATCATGTGTGATACTGTCACCAGTGTATCTAATCCTATCATGTGTGATACTGTCACCAGTGTATCTAAGCCTATCATGTGTGATACTGTCACCAGTGTATCTAATCCTATCATGTGTGATACGGTCACCAGTGTATCTAATCCTATCATGTGTGATACTGTCACCATTGTATCTAATCCTATCATGTGTGATACCGTCACCAGTGTATCTAATCTGATCATGTGTGATACCGTCACCAGTGTATCTAATCCTATCATGTGTGATACCGTCACCAGTGTATCTAATCCTATCATGTGTGATACCGTCACCAGTGTATCTAATCCTATCATGTGTGATACCGTCACCAGTGTATCTAATCCTATCATGTGTGATACCGTCACCAGTGTATCTAATCCGATCATGTGTGATACCGTCACCAGTGTATCTAATCCTATCATGTGTGATACCGTCACCAGTGTATCTAATCCTATCATGTGTGATACCGTCACCAGTGTATCTAATCCTATCATGTGTGATACCGTCACCAGTGTATGTAATCCTATCATGTGTGATACTGTCACCAGTGTATCTAATCCTATCGTGTGATACTGTCACAAGTGTATCTAATCCTATCATGTGTGATACCGTCACCAGTGTATCTAATCCTATCATGTGTGATACGGTCACCAGTGTATCTAATCCTATCATGTGTGATACTGTCACCAGTGTATCTAATCCTATCATGTGTGATACTGTCACCAGTGTATCTAATCTGATCATGTGTGATACTGTCACCAATTTATCTAATCCTATCATGTGTGATACTGTCACCAGTGTATCTAAGCCTATCATGTGTGATACTGTCACCAGTGTATCTAATCCTATCATGTGTGATACTGTCACCATTGTATCTAATCCCATCATGTGTGATACTGTCACCAGTGTATCTAATCTGATCATGTGTGATACCGTCACCAGTGTATCTAATCCTATCATGTGTGATACCGTCACCAGTGTATCTAATCCTATCATGTGTGATACTGTCACCAGTGTATCTAATCCTATCATGTGTGATACTGTCACCAGTGTATCTAATCCTATCATGTGTGATACTGTCACCAGTGTATCTAATCCTATCATGTGTGATACTGCCTGCTGAGCTGTGTATCTAATCCTATGATGTGTGATACTGTCTGCTGAGGCCGTGTATCTAATCCCATCATGTGTGATACTGTCTGCTGTATCTAATCCTCTCACTGTCTGTTGAGCCACTGTATCTAAGCCTATCATTTGCTGTATCTAGGTGTTGTCCTGTCATCATTGTGCAGTACTACTCCCACCATCATGATACAGAGGAGTGGAGTTTACATTCTCTGCCGCGTGGTCTGGGCGTCATTGTTGACCACATCGTTTTATTGATCAGACAATCAATAGGTCCTGGAGAGACAATAGTCAGACAGCTCCACCAAGCACAGGCTGCCTCTATATACAGCTCCACCAAGCACGGGCTGCCTCTATATACAGCTCCACCAAGCACGGGCTGCCTCTATATACAGCTCCACCAAGCACGGGCTGCCTCTATATACAGCTCCACCAAGCACGGGCTGCCTCTATATACAGCTCCACCAAGCACGGGCTGCCTCTATATACAGCTCCACCAAGCACGGGCTGCCTCTATATACAGCTCCACCAAGCACGGGCTGCCTCTATATACAGCTCCACCAAGCACGGGCTGCCTCTATATACAGCTCCACCAAGCACGGGCTGCCTCTATATACAGCTCCACCAAGCACGGGCTGCCTCTATATACAGCTCCACCAAGCACGGGCTGCCTCTATATACAGCTCCACCAAGCACGGGCTGCCTCTATATACAGCTCCACCAAGCACGGGCTGCCTCTATATACAGCTCCACCAAGCACGGGCTGCCTCTATATACAGCTCCACCAAGCACGGGCTGCCTCTATATACAGCTCCACCAAGCACGGGCTGCCTCTATATACAGCTCCACCAAGCACGGGCTGCCTCTATATACAGCTCCACCAAGCACGGGCTGCCTCTATATACAGCTCCACCAAGCACGGGCTGCCTCTATATACAGCTCCACCAAGCACGGGCTGCCTCTATATACAGCTCCACCAAGCACGGGCTGCCTCTATATACAGCTCCACCAAGCACGGGCTGCCTCTATATACAGCTCCACCAAGCACGGGCTGCCTCTATATACAGCTCCACCAAGCACGGGCTGCCTCTATATACAGCTCCACCAAGCACGGGCTGCCTCTATATACAGCTCCACCAAGCACGGGCTGCCTCTATATACAGCTCCACCAAGCACGGGCTGCCTCTATATACAGCTCCACCAAGCACGGGCTGCCTCTATATACAGCTCCACCAAGCACGGGCTGCCTCTATATACAGCTCCACCAAGCACGGGCTGCCTCTATATACAGCTCCACCAAGCACGGGCTGCCTCTATATACAGCTCCACCAAGCACGGGCTGCCTCTATATACAGCTCCACCAAGCACGGGCTGCCTCTATATACAGCTCCACCAAGCACGGGCTGCCTCTATATACAGCTCCACCAAGCACGGGCTGCCTCTATATACAGCTCCACCAAGCACGGGCTGCCTCTATATACAGCTCCACCAAGCACGGGCTGCCTCTATATACAGCTCCACCAAGCACGGGCTGCCTCTATATACAGCTCCACCAAGCACGGGCTGCCTCTATATCCAGCTCCACCAAGCACGGGCTGCCTCTATATCCAGCTCCACCAAGCACGGGCTGCCTCTATATCCAGCTCCACCAAGCACGGGCTGCCTCTATATCCAGCTCCACCAAGCACGGGCTGCCTCTATATCCAGCTCCACCAAGCACGGGCTGCCTCTATATCCAGCTCCACCAAGCACGGGCTGCCTCTATATCCAGCTCCACCAAGCACGGGCTGCCTCTATATCCAGCTCCACCAAGCACGGGCTGCCTCTATATCCAGCTCCACCAAGCACGGGCTGCCTCTATATCCAGCTCCACCAAGCACGGGCTGCCTCTATATCCAGCTCCACCAAGCACGGGCTGCCTCTATATACAGCTCCACCAAGCACGGGCTGCCTCTATATACAGCTCCACCAAGCACGGGCTGCCTCTATATACAGCTCCACCAAGCACGGGCTGCCTCTATATACAGCTCCACCAAGCACGGGCTGCCTCTATATACAGCTCCACCAAGCACGGGCTGCCTCTATATACAGCTCCACCAAGCACGGGCTGCCTCTATATACAGCTCCACCAAGCACGGGCTGCCTCTATATACAGCTCCACCAAGCACGGGCTGCCTCTATATACAGCTCCACCAAGCACGGGCTGCCTCTATATACAGCTCCACCAAGCACGGGCTGCCTCTATATACAGCTCCACCAAGCACGGGCTGCCTCTATATACAGCTCCACCAAGCACGGGCTGCCTCTATATACAGCTCCACCAAGCACGGGCTGCCTCTATATACAGCTCCACCAAGCACGGGCTGCCTCTATATACAGCTCCACCAAGCACGGGCTGCCTCTATATACAGCTCCACCAAGCACGGGCTGCCTCTATATACAGCTCCACCAAGCACGGGCTGCCTCTATATACAGCTCCACCAAGCACGGGCTGCCTCTATATACAGCTCCACCAAGCACGGGCTGCCTCTATATACAGCTCCACCAAGCACGGGCTGCCTCTATATACAGCTCCACCAAGCACGGGCTGCCTCTATATACAGCTCCACCAAGCACGGGCTGCCTCTATATACAGCTCCACCAAGCACGGGCTGCCTCTATATACAGCTCCACCAAGCACGGGCTGCCTCTATATACAGCTCCACCAAGCACGGGCTGCCTCTATATACAGCTCCACCAAGCACGGGCTGCCTCTATATACAGCTCCACCAAGCACGGGCTGCCTCTATATACAGCTCCACCAAGCACGGGCTGCCTCTATATACAGCTCCACCAAGCACGGGCTGCCTCTATATACAGCTCCACCAAGCACGGGCTGCCTCTATATACAGCTCCACCAAGCACGGGCTGCCTCTATATACAGCTCCACCAAGCACGGGCTGCCTCTATATACAGCTCCACCAAGCACGGGCTGCCTCTATATACAGCTCCACCAAGCACGGGCTGCCTCTATATACAGCTCCACCAAGCACGGGCTGCCTCTATATACAGCTCCACCAAGCACGGGCTGCCTCTATATACAGCTCCACCAAGCACGGGCTGCCTCTATATACAGCTCCACCAAGCACGGGCTGCCTCTATATACAGCTCCACCAAGCACGGGCTGCCTCTATATACAGCTCCACCAAGCACGGGCTGCCTCTATATACAGCTCCACCAAGCACGGGCTGCCTCTATATACAGCTCCACCAAGCACGGGCTGCCTCTATATACAGCTCCACCAAGCACGGGCTGCCTCTATATACAGCTCCACCAAGCACGGGCTGCCTCTATATACAGCTCCACCAAGCACGGGCTGCCTCTATATACAGCTCCACCAAGCACGGGCTGCCTCTATATACAGCTCCACCAAGCACGGGCTGCCTCTATATACAGCTCCACCAAGCACGGGCTGCCTCTATATACAGCTCCACCAAGCACGGGCTGCCTCTATATACAGCTCCACCAAGCACGGGCTGCCTCTATATACAGCTCCACCAAGCACGGGCTGCCTCTATATACAGCTCCACCAAGCACGGGCTGCCTCTATATACAGCTCCACCAAGCACGGGCTGCCTCTATATACAGCTCCACCAAGCACGGGCTGCCTCTATATACAGCTCCACCAAGCACGGGCTGCCTCTATATACAGCTCCACCAAGCACGGGCTGCCTCTATATACAGCTCCACCAAGCACGGGCTGCCTCTATATACAGCTCCACCAAGCACGGGCTGCCTCTATATACAGCTCCACCAAGCACGGGCTGCCTCTATATACAGCTCCACCAAGCACGGGCTGCCTCTATATACAGCTCCACCAAGCACGGGCTGCCTCTATATACAGCTCCACCAACCACGGGCTGCCTCTATATACAGCTCCACCAACCACGGGCTGCCTCTATATACAGCTCCACCAAGCACAGGCGGCCTCTATATACAGCTCCACCAAGCACGGGCTGCCTCTATATACAGCTCCACCAAGCACGGGCTGCCTCTATATACAGCTCCACCAAGCACGGGCTGCCTCTATATACAGCTCCACCAAGCACGGGCTGCCTCTATATACAGCTCCACCAAGCACGGGCTGCCTCTATATACAGCTCCACCAAGCACAGGCTGCCTCTATATACAGCTCCACCAAGCACAGGCTGCCTCTATATACAGCTCCACCAAGCACAGGCTGCCTCTATATACAGCTCCACCAAGCACGGGCTGCCTCTACATACAGCTCCACCAAGCACGGGCTGCCTCTACATACAGCTCCAACAAGCACGGGCTGCCTCTACATACAGCTCCACCAAGCACGGGCTGCCTCTACATACAGCTCCACCAAGCACGGGCTGCCTCTATATACAGCTCCACCAAGCACGGGCTGCCTCTATATACAGCTCCACCAAGCACGGGCTGCCTCTATATACAGCTCCACCAAGCACGGGCTGCCTCTATATACAACTCCACCAAGCACGGGCTGCCTCTATATACAGCTCCACCAAGCACAGGCTGCCTCTATATACAGCTCCACCAAGCACAGGCTGCCTCTATATACAGCTCCACCAAGCACGGGCTGCCTCTATATACAGCTCCACCAAGCACGGGCTGCCTCTATATACAGCTCCACCAAGCACGGGCTGCCTCTATATACAGCTCCACCAAGCACGGGCTGCCTCTATATACAGCTCCACCAAGCACGGGCTGCCTCTATATACAGCTCCACCAAGCACGGGCTGCCTCTATATACAGCTCCACCAAGCACGGGCTGCCTCTATATACAGCTCCACCAAGCACGGGCTGCCTCTATATACAGCTCCACCAAGCACGGGCTGCCTCTATATACAGCTCCACCAAGCACAGGCTGCCTCTATATACAGCTCCACCAAGCACGGGCTGCCTCTATATACAGCTCCACCAAGCACGGGCTGCCTCTATATACAGCTCCACCAAGCACGGGCTGCCTCTATATACAGCTCCACCAAGCACGGGCTGCCTCTATATACAGCTCCACCAAGCACGGGCTGCCTCTATATACAGCTCCACCAAGCACGGGCTGCCTCTATATACAGCTCCACCAAGCACGGGCTGCCTATATATACAGCTCCACCAAGCACGGGCTGCCTCTATATACAGCTCCACCAAGCACGGGCTGCCTCTATATACAGCTCCACCAAGCACGGGCTGCCTCTATATACAGCTCCACCAAGCACGGGCTGCCTCTATATACAGCTCCACCAAGCACGGGCTGCCTCTATATACAGCTCCACCAAGCACAGGCTGCCTCTATATACAGCTCCACCAAGCACAGGCTGCCTCTATATACAGCTCCACCAAGCACAGGCTGCCTCTATATACAGCTCCACCAAGCACGGGCTGCCTCTATATACAGCTCCACCAAGCACAGGCTGCCTCTATATACAGCTCCACCAAGCACAGGCTGCCTCTATATACAGCTCCACCAAGCACAGGCTGCCTCTATATACAGCTCCACCAAGCACAGGCTGCCTCTATATACAGCTCCACCAAGTACAGGCTGCCTCTATATACAGCTCCACCAAGCACAGGCTGCCTCTATATACAGCTCCACCAAGCACGGGCTGCCTCTATATACAGCTACACCAAGCACGGGCTGCCTCTATATACAGCTCCACCAAGCACAGTCGGCCTCTACATACAGCTCCACCAAGCACAGGCTGCCTCTATATACAGCTCACGTGCCCCCCAAGGTACCCCAGCCCCCTATCTCCCGGCCTCGCCTCAGTCATTCACCCCGAGTGTCTCCTACCAAGCACTACAAATCCATCATCTCCCCACCCACCATTAAACGCTAAAGATAAAATTACCAGCCCCCCAACACATGTACCGAGCCCCCCCAACACATGTACCGAGCCCCCCCCAACACATGTACAGAGCCCCGCAACACATGTACCGAGCCACCCAACACATGTACCGAGCCCCCCCAACACATGTACCGAGCCTCCACCCCCCAATACATGTACCGAGCCCCCCCAACACATGTACCGAGCCCCCCCAACACATGTACCGAGCCCCCCAACACATGTACCGAGCCCCCACCCCCAACACATGTACCGAGCCCCCCCAACACATGTACCGAGCCCCCCCAACACATGTGTCGAGCCCCCACCCCCAACACATGTACCGAGCCCCCACCCCCAATACATGTACCGAGCCCCCAACACATGTACCGAGCCCCCCCCAATACACGTACCGAGCCCCCAACACATGTACCGAGCCCCCCAACACATGTACCGAGCCCCCAACACATGTACCGAGCCCCCCCAACACATGTACCGAGCCCCCCCAACACATGTACCGAGCCCCCCCAACACATGTACCGAGCCCCCACCACACATGTACCGAGCCCCCCCAACACATGTACCGAGCCCCCCCAACACATGTACCGAACCCCCCCAACACATGTACCGAACCCCCCCAACACATGTACCGAGCCCCCCCAACACATGTACCGAGCTCCCCCCCACATGTACCGAGCCCCCCCGACACATGTACCGAGCCCCCGACACATGTACCGAGCCCCCGACACATGTACCGAGCCCCCCACACATGTACCGTGCCTCCAACACATGTACCGAGCCCCCACCCCCAATACATGCACCGAGCCCCCACCCCCAATACATGTTTGTATTGTATATGTGTGTGTACATAGTGTATGTTGTGTGTGTACATAGTGTGTATAGTAGGTGTGTGTACATAGTGTATGGTGTGCGTATACATAATATGTATAGTATATGTACATAGTGTGTGTGGGTATAGTTTGTATAGTATATGTGTGTACATAGTGTGTATGCTGTGTATAGTATGTGTGTGTACATAGTGTGTATAGTTTGTATAACATGTGTGCGTGTGTGTGTGTACATAGTGTGTGTATAGTATATGTGTGTATAGTTTGTATAGTATATGTAAGTGCACATAGTGTGTATGGTGTGTGTATAGTATGTGTGTGTACATAGTGTGTATGGTGTGTATAGTATATATATGTGTGTGTGTACATAGTGTGTATGGTGTGTATAGTATTTGTGTGTATAGTTTGTATAGTATATGTGTGTGTACTGTGTACATAGTGTGTATGGTGTGCGTACAGCAGATGTGTGTGTGTGTGTTTGTATAGTATATGTGTGTACATAGTGTGTATGTGTGTATAGTTTGTGTGTGTACATGGTGTTTGTGTAGAGTACATGTGTGTGTACGTAGTGTGTGTATAGTATATGTGTGCACACTTTGTGTATGGTGTTTGTATAGTATATGTGTGTGTATGGTGTATAGTATGTGTGTACATAGTGTGTGTATAGCTTGCATAGTACATGTGTGTGTACACATTGTGTACATATTGTGTGTATATTATGTGTGTATAGTATATGTATACAGCGTGTATAGTATATATGTGTGTGTGTGTGTATTTGGTGTGTGTGTGTGTACATAGTGTATACAGTGTGTGTATA
Source organism: Rhinoderma darwinii (assembly GCF_050947455.1). Classification (NCBI taxonomy): domain Eukaryota; kingdom Metazoa; phylum Chordata; class Amphibia; order Anura; family Rhinodermatidae; genus Rhinoderma; species Rhinoderma darwinii. The sequence continues at coordinate 64,646 of NW_027463871.1, forward strand.
GTGAGTGTGTGTGTGTTTAGTATATGTGTGTACATAGTGTGTATAGTATACGTGTGTGCATCCCCATACCTGTCCCATCCTACACATGTACCATCCCCATACCTGTCCCATCCTACACATGTACCATCCCCATACCTGTCCCATCCCACACATGTACCATCCCCATACCTGTCCCATCCTACACATGTACCATCCCCATACCTGTCCCATCCTACACATGTACCATCCCCATACCTGTCCTATCCCACACATGTACCCAACACCATACCTGTCCCATCCCACACATGTACCATCCCCATACCTGTCCCATCCTACACATGTACCATCCCCATACCTGTCCTATCCTACACATGTAACATCCCAATACCTGTTCTATCTTACACATGTACCTATAACCATACCTGTCCCATCCCACACATGTACCTATCCCCATACCTGTCCCATCCTACACATGTACCTATCCCCATACCTGTCCCATCCTACACATGTACCTATCCCCATACCTGTCCCATCCTACACATGTACCATCCCCATATCTGTCCCATCCTACACATGTACCTATCCCCATACCTGTCCCATCCTACACATGTACCTATTCCCATACCTGTCCCATCCTACACATGTACCTATCCCCATACCTGTCCCATCCTACACATGTACCTATCCCCATATCTGTCCCATCCTACACATGTACCTATCCCCATACCTGTCCCATCCTACACATGTACCTATTCCCATACCTGTCCCATCCTACACATGTACCATCACCATACCTGTCCCATCCCACACAAGTACCTATCCCTATACCTGTCCCATCCCGCACATGTACCTATCCCCATACCTCTCCCATCCCACACATGTACCCATCCCCATACCTGTCCCATCCCACACATGTACCATCCCCATACCTGTCCCATCCCACACATGTACCATCCCACACATGTACCATCCCCATACCTGTCCCATCCCACACATGTACCATCCCCATACCTGTCCCATCCCACACATGTACCATCCCCATACCTGTCCTATCTTACACATGTACCATCCCCATACCTGTCCCATCCCACACATGTACCTATAACCATACCTGTCCCATCCTACACATGTACCATCCCCATACCTGTCCCATCCTACACATGTACCATCCCCATACCTGTCTTATCTTACACATGTAACACCCCCATACCTGTCCTATCCTACACATGTACCATCCCCATACCTGTCCCATCCCACACATGTACCATCCCCATACCTGTCCCATTTCACACATGTACCATCCCCATACCTGTCCCATCCTACACATGTACCATCCCCATACCTGTGCCATCCTACACATGTACCATCCCCATACCTGTCCTATCCCGCACATGTACCTATCCCCATACCTGTCCTATCCTACACATGTACCATCCCCATACCTGTCCTATCCCGCACATGTACCTATCCCCATACCTGTCCCATCCCACACATGTACCATCCCCATACCTGTCCCATTTCACACATGTACCATCCCCATACCTGTCCCATCCTACACATGTACCATCCCCATACCTGTCCCATCCTACACATGTACCATCCCCATACCTGTCCCATCCTACACATGTACCATCCCCATACCTGTCCCATCCCACACATGTACCATCCCCATACCTGTCCTATCTTACACATGTACCATCCCCATACCTGTCCCATCCCACACATGTACCATCCCCATACCTGTCCCATCCCACACATGTACCATCCCCATACCTGTCCCATCCTACACATGTACCATCCCCATACCGGTCACATCCTACACATGTACCTATCACATACCTGTCCCATCCCACACATGTGCCATCCCCATACCTGTCCTATCCTACACATGTACCATCCCCATACCTGTCCCATCCTACACATGTACCATCCCCATACCTGTCCCATCCTACACATGTACCATCCCCATACCTGTCCCATCCTACACATGTACCATCCCCATACCTGTCCTATCCTACACATGTACCTATCACCATACCTGTCCCATCCTACACATGTACCATCCCCATACCTGTCCTATCCTACACATGTACCATCCCCATACCTGTCCCATCCTACACATATACCATCCCCATACCTGTATTATATTACACATGTACCATCCCCATACCTGTCCCATCCTACACATGTACCATCCGCATACCTGTCCCATCCCACACATGTACCATCCCCATACCAGTCCCATCCCACACATGTACCATCCCCATACCTGTCCCATCCTACACATGTACCATCCCCATACCTGTGCCATCCTACACATGTACCATCCCCATACCTGTCCCATCCCCATACCTCTGCCATCCTACACATGTACCATCCCCATACCTGTCCTATCCTACACATGTACCATCCCCATACCTGTCCCATCCTACACATGTACCAACCCCATACCTGTATTATATTACACATGTACCATCCCCATACCTGTCCCATCCCACACATGTACCATCCCCATACCTGTCCCATCCTACACTTGTACCATCCCCATACCTGTCCTATCCTACACATGTACCATCCCCATACCTGTGCCATCCTACACATGTACCATCCCCATACCTGTGCCATCCTACACATGTACCATCCCCATACCTGTCCTATCCCGCACATGTACCTATCCCCATACCTGTCCTATCCCACACATGTACCATCCCCATACCTGTCCTATCCCGCACATGTACCTATCCCCATACCTGTCCTATCCTACACATGTACCATCCCCATACCGGTCCTATCCTACACATGTATCATCCCCATACCTGTCCCATTCTAAACATGTACCATCCCCATACCTGTCCCATCCCACACATGTACCATCCCCATACCTGTCCCATCCCACACATGTACCATCCCCATACCTGTCCCATCCCACACATGTACCATCCCCATACCTGTCCCATCCTACACATGTACCTATCCCCATGCCTGTCCCATCCCACACATGTACCTATTACCATACCTGTCCCATCCTACACATGTACCATCCCCATACCTGTCCCATCCCACACATGTACCTATCACCATACCTGTCCCATCCTACACATGTACCTATCCCCATACCTGTCTCATCCTACACATGTACCTATCCCCATACCGGTCTCATCCTACACATGTACCTATAACCATACCTGTCCCATCCTACACATGTACCTATCCCCATACCTGTCCCATCCTACACATGTACCTATCCACATACCTGTCCCATCCTACACATGTACCATCCCCATACCTGTCCCATCCTACACATGTACCTATCCCCATGCCTGTCCCATCCCACACATGTACCTATCACCATACCTGTCCCATCCTACACATGTACCATCCCCATACCTGTCCCATCCTACACATGTACCTATCCCCATATCTGTCTCGTCCTACACATGTACCATCCCCATACCTGTCCCATCCTACACATGTACCTATCCCCATACCTGTCCCATCCTACACATGTACCTATTCCCATACCTGTCCCATCCCACACATGTACCTATCACCATACCTGTCTTTCTCTCCTTATGACACAACCTCATCTGTACCCCTGTGTGCCCCATAACACATCTCATAGTGCAGCACCCTCCCCCCTCCTCGCTCAGGACGTCGGTCACTTTCTCCTGCTCAGACATGACCGGACACTCAGATGTTTCTGGACTTCGAGGATGTGGATTTAGTAATGAGATTATTTAGAGGAAACTCTCAGGTGTCATCTGTAACTGTCTCGTCTGCGCTCTCCCCTGAGAGGCTCTCTAGCCAGGCCGGGTCTCTGTCCATCAACACTAGTAGAAGGGGTGACCCCAACATGATGACTGTGACCCCAACATGATGACTCCTGATGGGTGATGTAGTCTGCTCCTTCACAAACAGCAGCGTAGGAAGAGAACACAAAACTATCCGGGGGAACTGCGGAGCATGAAGGCCGGGGTATAGAGAAATATATGAGAGAGACCCCCACCTCATTATACTAGACAGAGACTCCCACCTCATTATACTATACAGAGACCCCACCTCATTATACTATACAGAGACCCCATCTCATTATACTATACAGAGACCCCATCTCATTATACTATACAGAGACCCCATCCCATTATACTATACAGAGAACCCCATCTCATTATACTATACAGAGACCCCATCTCACTATACTATACAGAGACCCCATCTCATTATACTATACAGAGACCCCATCTCATTATACTATACAGAGACCCCATCCCATTATACTATAGAGACCCCACCTCATTATACTATACAGAGACCCCATCTCACTATACTATAGAGACCCCATCTCACTATACTATACAGAGACCCCATCTCATTATACTATACAGAGACCCCATCTCATTATACTATACAGAGACCCCACCTCATTATACTATACAGAGACCCCATCTCACTATACTATACAGAGACCCCATCTCATTATACTATACAGAGACCCCATCTCATTATACTATACAGAGACCCCCATCTCATTATACTATACAGAGACCCCATCTCATTATACTATACAGAGACCCCATCTCATTATACTATACAGAGACCCCATCCCATTATACTATACAGAGACCCCCATCTCACTATACTATACAGAGACCCCATCTCACTATACTATACAGAGACCCCATCTCACTATACTATACAGAGACCCCATCTCATTATACTATACAGAGACCCCATCTCACTATACAGAGACCCCATCTCACTATACTATACAGAGACCCCACCTCATTATACTATACAGAGACCCCATCTCATTATACTATACAGAGACCCCACCTCATTATACTAGACAGAGACCCCCATCTCATTATACTATACAGAGACCCCATCCCATTATACTATACAGAGACCCCCTCTCATTATACTATACAGAGACCCCATCTCACTATACAGAGACCCCATCTCATTATACTATACAGAGACCCCATCTCATTATACTATACAGAGACCCCATCTCATTATACTATACAGAGACCCCATCTCATTATACTATACAGAGACCCCACCTCATTATACTATACAGAGACCCCACCTCATTATACTAGACAGAGACCCCCATCTCACTATACTATACAGAGACCCAATCTCATTATACTATACAGAGACCCCATCTCATTATACTATACAGAGACCCCCACCTCATTATACTATACAGAGACCCCATCTCATTATACTATACAGAGACCCCATCTCATTATACTATACAGAGACCCCATCTCATTATACTATACAGAGACCCCCATCTCATTATACTATACAGAGACCCCATCTCATTATACTATACAGAGACCCCATCTCACTATACTATACAGAGACCCCATCTCATTATACTATACAGAGACCCCATCTCATTACACTATACAGAGACCCCCATCTCATTATACTATACAGAGACCCCATCTCATTATACTATACAGAGACCCCATCTCATTATACTATACAGAGACCCCATCTCATTATACTATACAGAGACCCCATCTCATTATACTATACAGAGACCCCATCTCACTATACTATACAGAGACCCCATCTCACTATACTATACAGAGACCCCAGCTCATTACACTATACAGAGACCCCATCTCACTATACAATACAGAGACCCCATCTCATTATACTATACAGAGACCCCATCTCATTATACTATACAGAGACCCCATCTCATTATACTATACAGAGACCCCATCTCACTATACTATACAGAGACCCCATCTCACTATACTATACAGAGACCCCATCTCATTATACTATACAGAGACCCCATCTCACTATACTATACAGAGACCCCATCTCATTATACTATACAGAGACCCCATCTCATTATACTATACAGAGACCCCCACCTCATTATACTAGACAGAGACTCCCACCTCATTATACTAGAGACCCCCACCTCATTATACTATACAGAGACCCCATCTCACTATACTATACAGAGACCCCATCTCATTATACTATACAGAGACCCCCATCTCATTATACTATACAGAGACCCCATCTCATTATACTATACAGAGACCCCATCTCATTATACTATACAGAGACCCCCATCTCATTATACTATACAGAGACCCCATCTCACTATACTATACAGAGACCCCATCTCATTATACTATAGAGAGACCCCATCTCATTATACTATACAGAGACCCCATCTCATTATACTATACAGAGACCCCATCTCACTATACTATACAGAGACCCCATCTCATTATACTATACAGAGACCCCCATCTCACTATACTATACAGAGACCCCACCTCATTATACTATACAGAGACCCCATCTCATTATACTATACAGAGACCCCCACCTCATTATACTATACAGAGACCCCCATCTCATTATACTATACAGAGACCCCCACCTCATTATACTAGACAGAGACCCCATCTCATTATACTATACAGAGACTCCCACCTCATTATACTATACAGAGACCCCATCTCATTATACTAGACAGAGACCCCACCTCATTATACTATACAGAGACCCCCATCTCATTATACTATAGAGACCCCCATCTCATTATACTATACAGAGACCCCATCTCATTATACTATACAGAGACCCCATCTCATTATACTATACAGAGACCCCATCTCATTATACTATACAGAGACCCCCTCTCATTATACTATACAGAGACTCCCACTTCATTATACTAGAGACCCCCACCTCATTATACTATACAGAGACCCCCTCTCATTATACTATACAGAGACTCCCACTTCATTATACTAGAGACCCCCACCTCATTATACTATACAGAGACTCCCACTTCATTATACTAGAGACCCCCACCTCATTATACTATACAGAGACTCCCACCTCATTATACTAGAGACCCCCACCTCATACTATACAGAGACCCCCACCTCATTATACTATACAGAGACCCCCACCTCATTATACTATACAGAGACCCCCACCTCATTATACTATACAGAGACTCCCACTTCATTATACTAGAGACCCCCACCTCATTATACTATACAGAGACCCCATCTCATTATACTATACAGAGACCCCACCTCATTATACTAGAGACCCTCACCTCATTATACTATACAGACTCCCACCTCATTATACTATACAGAGACCCCACCTCATTATACTAGAGACCCCATCTCATTATACTATACAGAGACCCCATCTCATTATACTAGAAACCCCCACCTCATTATACTATACAGACTCCCACCTCATTATACTAGAGACCCCCACCTCATTATACTATACAGAGACCCCACCTCATTATACTATACAGAGACCCCACCTCATTATACTATACAGAGACCCCCACCTCATTATACTATACAGAGACCCCATCTCACTATACTATACAGAGAGCCCATCTCACTATACTATACAGAGACCCCATCTCATTATACTATACAGAGACCCCCTCTCATTATACTATACAGAGACCCCCATCTCATTATACTATACAGAGACCCCATCTCATTATACTATACAGAGACCCCCATCTCATTATACTATACAGAGACCCCCATCTCATTATACTATACAGAGACCCCATCTCATTATACTATACAGAGACCCCATCTCATTATACTATACAGAGACCACATCTCATTATACTATACAGAGACCCCATCTCATTATACTATACAGAGACCCCATCTCATTATACTATACAGAGACCCCATCTCATTATACTATACAGAGACCCCATCTCATTATACTATACAGAGACCCCATCTCATTATACTATACAGAGACCCCATCTCACTATACTATACAGAGACCCCATCTCATTATACTATACAGAGACCCCCACCTCATTATACTATACAGGGACCCCATCTCACTATACTATACAGAGACCCCCACCTCATTATACTAGACAGAGACCCCCATCTCACTATACTATACAGGGACCCCATCTCATTATACTATACAGAGACCCCATCTCACTATACTATACAGAGACCCCATCTCACTATACTATACAGAGAGCCCCACCTCATTATACTATACAGAGACCCCATCTCACTATACAGAGACCCCATCTCATTATACTATACAGAGACCCCATCTCATTATACTATACAGAGACCCCCATCTCATTATACTATACAGAGACCCCCATCTCATTATACTATACAGAGACCCCATCTCACTATACTATACAGAGACCCCATCTCACTATACTATACAGAGACCCCATCTCACTATACAGAGACCCCCATCTCATTATACTATACAGAGACCCCCATCTCATTATACTATACAGAGACCACATCTCATTATACTATACAGAGACCCCCTCTCATTATACTATACAGAGACCCCATCTCACTATACAGAGACCCCCATCTCATTATACTATACAGAGACCCCATCTCACTATACTATACAGAGACCCCATCTCACTATACTATACAGAGAGCCCCACCTCATTATACTATACAGAGACCCCATCTCATTATACTATACAGAGACCCCCATCTCACTATACTATACAGAGACCCCATCTCATTATACTATACAGAGACCCCATCTCACTATACAGAGACCCCCATCTCATTATACTATACAGAGACTCCATCTCACTATACTATACAGGGACCCATCTCACTATACAGAGACCCCATCTCATTATACTATACAGAGACCCCCACCTCATATACTAGACAGAGACCCCCACCTCATTATACTAGACAGAGACCCCCACCTCATTATACTATACAGAGACCCCATCTCACTATACAGAGACCCCCATCTCATTATACTATACAGAGACTCCATCTCACTATACTATAGAGACCCCATCTCACTATACTATACAGAGACCCCATCTCATTATACAATACAGAGACCCCACCTCATTATACTATACAGAGACCCACCTCATTATACTATACAGAGACCCCATCTCATTATACTATACAGAGACCCCACCTCATTATACTATACAGGAAGACCCCTCACTCACATTATACAGAGACCCCATCTCACTATACTATACAGAGACCCCATCTCATTATACTATACAGAGACTCCATCTCACTATACTATACAGAGACCCCCATCTCATTATACTATACAGAGACCCCATCTCACTATACTATACAGAGACCCCCATCTCATTATACTATACAGAGAACCCATCTCACTATACTATACAAAGACCCCCACCTCATTATACTATACAGAGACCCCCATCTCATTATACTATACAGAGACCCCCCACCTCATTATACTATACAGAGACCCCATCTCATTATACTATACAGAGACCCCATCTCACTATACTATACAGAGACCCCATCTCACTATACTATACAGAGACCCCATCTCACTATACTATACAGAGACCCCATCTCACTATACTATACAGAGACCCCATCTCATTATACTATACAGAGACCCCATCTCACTATACTATACAGAGACCCCCTCTCATTATACTATACAGAGACCCCATCTCACTATACTATACAGAGACCCCCATCTCACTATACTATACAGAGACCCCATCTCACTATACAGAGACCCCCATCTCACTATACTATACAGAGACCCCACCTCATTATACTATACAGAGACCCCATCTCACTATACTATACAGAGACCCCATCTCATTATACTATACAGAGACCCAATCTCATTATACTATACAGAGACCCCACCTCATTATACTATACAGAGACCCCATCTCATTATACTATACAGAGACCCCATCTCATTATACTATACAGAGACCCCATCTCACTATACAGAGGCCCCATCTCATTATACTATACAGAGACCCCCATCTCATTATACTATACAGAGACCCCATCTCATTATACTATACAGAGACCCCCATCTCACTATACTATACAGAGACCCCATCTCATTATACTATACAGAGACCCCATCTCACTATACAGAGACCCCATCACATTATACTATACAGAGACCCCATCCCATTATACTATACAGAGATCCCCTCTCATTATACTATACAGAGACCCCATCTCATTATACTATACAGAGACCCCCATCTCATTATACAGAGACCCCATCTCATTATACTATACAGAGACCCCCATCTCATTATACTATACAGAGACCCCCATCTCATTATACTATACAGAGACCCCATCTCATTATACTATACAGAGACCCCATCTCATTATACTATACAGAGACCCCATCCCATTATACTATACAGAGACCCCCATCTCATTATACTATACAGAGACCCCATCTCACTATACAGAGACCCCATCTCACTATACTATACAGAGACCCCATCTCACTATACAGAGACCCCATCTCATTATACTATACAGAGACCCCATCTCACTATACTATACAGGGACCCCATCTCACTATACAGAGACCCTATCTCATTATACTATACAGAGACCCCATCTCATTATACTATACAGAGACCCCCATCTCATTATACTAGACAGAGACTCCATCTCATTATACTAGACAGAGAGCCCATCTCATTATACTATACAGAGACCCCATCTCACTATACTATACAGAGACCCCCATCTCATTATACTATACAGAGACCCCATCTCATTATACTATACAGAGACCCCATCTCATTATACTATACAGAGACCCCATCCCATTATACTATACAGAGACCCCCATCTCATTATACTATACAGAGACCCCATCTCACTATACTATACAGGGACCCCCATCTCACTATACTATACAGAGACCCCCATCTCACTATACTATACAGAGACCCCCATCTCATTATACTATACAGAGACCCCATCTCATTATACTATACAGGGACCCCCATCTCATTATACTATACAGAGACCCCATCTCATTATACTATACAGAGACCCCATCTCACTATACTATACAGAGACCCCCACCTCATTATACTAGACAGAGACCCCATCTCATTATACTATACAGAGACCCCCATCCCATTATACTATACAGAGACCCCCATCTCATTATACTATACAGAGACTCCATCTCACTATACTATACAGGGACCCCCATCTCATTATACTATACAGAGAGCCCATCTCATTATACTATACAGAGACCCCATCTCATTATACTATACAGAGACCCCCATCTCATTATACTATACAGAGACCCCATCTCATTATACTATACAGAGACCCCATCTCATTATACTATACAGAGACCCCCATCTCATTATACTATACAGAGACCACATCTCATTATACTATACAGAGACCCCATCTCATTATACTATACAGAGAGCCCATCTCATTATACTATACAGAGACCCCATCTCATTATACTATACAGAGAGCCCATCTCATTATACTATACAGAGACCCCATCTCATTATACTATACAGAGACCCCCATCTCATTATACTATACAGAGACCCCATCTCATTATACTATACAGAGACCCCCATCTCATTATACTATACAGAGACCCCCATCTCACTATACTATACAGAGACCCCATCTCACTATACTATACAGAGACCCCACCTCACTATACTATACAGAGACCCCATCTCACTATACTATACAGAGACCCCATCTCACTATACTATACAGAGACCCCATCTCATTATACTATACAGAGACCCCATCTCATTATACTATACAGAGACCCCATCTCATTATACTATACAGAGACCCCATCTCACTATACTATACAGAGACCCCATCTCACTATACTATACAGAGACCCCATCTCACTATACTATACAGAGACCCCATCTCATTATACTATACAGAGACCCCATCTCATTATACTATACAGAGACCCCCATCTCACTATACTATACAGAGACCCCATCTCATTATACTATACAGAGACCCCATCTCATTATACTATACAGAGACCCCCATCTCATTATACTATACAGAGACCCCATCTCATTATACTATACAGAGACCCCCATCTCATTATACTATACAGAGACCCCATCTCATTATACTATACAGAGACCCCATCTCATTATACTATACAGAGACCCCCACCTCATTATACTAGACAGAGACCCCCACCTCATTATACTAGACAGAGACCCCATCTCATTATACTATACAGAGACCTCATCTCACTATACTATACAGAAACCCCATCTCACTATACTATACAGAGACCCCATCTCACTATACTATACAGAGACCCCATCTCATTATACTATACAGAGACCCCATCTCACTATACAGAGACCCCATCTCATTATACTATACAGAGACCCCCATCTCATTATACTATACAGAGACCCCATCTCATTATACTATACAGAGACCCCCATCTCACTATACTATACAGAGACCCCATCTCATTATACTATACAGAGACCCCATCCCATTATACTATACAGAGACCCCCTCTCATTATACTATACAGAGACCCCATCTCATTATACTATACAGAGACCCCCATCTCATTATACAGAGACCCCATCTCATTATACTATACAGAGACCCCCATCTCATTATACTATACAGAGACCCCCATCTCATTATACTATACAGAGACCCAATCTCACTATACAGAGACCCCATCTCACTATACAGAGACCCCATCTCATTATACTATACAGAGACCCCATCTCACTATACTATACAGGGACCCCATCTCACTATACAGAGACCCCATCTCATTATACTATACAGAGACCCCATCTCATTATACTATACAGAGACCCCATCTCATTATACTATACAGAGACCCAATCTCACTATACAGAGACCCCATCTCACTATACAGAGACCCCATCTCATTATACTATACAGAGACCCCATCTCACTATACAGAGACCCCATCTCATTATACTATACAGAGACCCCATCTCATTATACTATACAGAGACCCCATCTCACTATACTATACAGGGACCCCATCTCACTATACAGAGACCCCATCTCATTATACTATACAGAGACCCCATCTCACTATACTATACAGGGACCCCATCTCACTATACAGAGACCCCATCTCATTATACTATACAGAGACCCCATCTCATTATACTATACAGAGACCCCCATCTCATTATACTAGACAGAGACCCCATCTCATTATACTATACAGAGACCCCATCTCATTATACTATACAGAGACCCCATCTCATTATACTATACAGAGAGCCCATCTCATTATACTATACAGAGACCCCATCTCACTATACTATACAGGGACCCCATCTCATTATACTATACAGAGACCCCATCTCACTATACTATACAGAGACCCCATCTCACTATACTATACAGAGACCCCATCTCACTATACTATACAGAGACCCCATCTCATTATACTATATAGGGACCCCATCTCATTATACTATACAGGGACCCCCACCTCATTATACTATACAGAGACCCCATCTCATTATACTATACAGAGACCCCATCTCACTATACTATACAGAGACCCCATCTCACTATACTATACAGAGACTCCATCTCACTATACTATACAGGGACCCCCATCTCACTATACTATACAGAGACCCCCATCTCATTATACTATACAGAGACCCCATCTCACTATACTATACAGAGACTCCATCTCACTATACTATACAGAGAGCCCATCTCATTATACTATACAGAGACCCCCATCTCATTATACTAGACAGAGACCCCATCTCATTATACTATACAGAGACCCCATCTCATTATACTATACAGAGACCCCATCTCATTATACTATACAGGGACCCCATCTCATTATACTATACAGGGACCCCATCTCACTATACTATACAGAGACCCCATCTCATTATACTATACAGAGACCCCCATCTCATTATACTATACAGAGACCCCATCTCATTATACTATACAGAGACCCCATCTCATTATACTATACAGAGACCCCATCTCATTATACTATACAGAGACTCCATCTCATTATACTATACAGAGACCCCATCTCACTATACTATACAGAGACCCCATCTCATTATACTATACAGAGACCCCATCTCATTATACTATACAGAGACCCCATCTCATTATACTATACAGAGACCCCATCTCACTATACTATACAGAGACCCCATCTCATTATACTATACAGAGACCCCATCTCACTATACTATACAGAGACCCCCATCTCATTATACTATACAGAGACCCCATCTCATTATACTATACAGAGACCCCATCTCATTATACTATACAGAGACCCCATCTCATTATACTATACAGAGACCCCCATCTCATTATACTATACAGAGACCCCATCTCATTATACTATACAGAGACCCCCATCTCACTATACTATACAGAGACCCCCATCTCACTATACTATACAGAGACCCCCATCTCACTATACTATACAGAGACCCCCATCTAACTATACTATACAGAGACCCCATCTCACTATACTATACAGAGACCCCATCTCATTATACTATACAGAGACCCCATCTCATTATACTATACAGAGACCCCATCTCATTATACTATACAGAGACCCCATCTCATTATACTATACAGAGACCCCATCTCACTATACTATACAGAGACCCCATCTCACTATACTATACAGAGACCCCATCTCATTATACTATACAGAGACCCCATCTCATTATACTATACAGAGACCCCATCTCATTATACTATACAGAGACCCCATCTCATTATACTATACAGAGACCCCCATCTCATTATACTATACAGAGACCCCATCTCATTATACTATACAGAGACCCCCACCTCATTATACTAGACAGAGACCCCCACCTCATTATACTATACAGAGACCCCCATCTCATTATACTATACAGAGACCCCATCTCATTATACTATACAGAGACCCCATCTCATTATACTATACAGGGACCCCATCTCATTATACTATACAGAGACCCCATCTCATTATACTATACAGAGACCCCATCTCATTATACTATACAGAGACCCCATCTCACTATACTATACAGAGACCCCATCTCATTATACTATACAGAGACCCCATCTCATTATACTATACAGAGACCCCATCTCATTATACTATACAGAGACCCCCACCTCATTATACTAGACAGAGACCCCCACCTCATTATACTATACAGAGACCCCATCTCATTATACTATACAGAGACCCCATCTCATTATACTATACAGAGACCTCATCTCACTATACTATACAGAGACCCCATCTCATTATACTATACAGAGACCCCATCTCATTATACTATACAGAGACCCCATCTCATTATACTATACAGAGACCCCCATCTCATTATACTATACAGAGACCCCATCTCATTATACTATACAGAGACCCCCACCTCATTATACTATACAGAGACCCCCACCTCATTATACTAGACAGAGACCCCCACCTCATTATACTATACAGAGACCCCATCTCATTATACTATACAGAGACCCCCATCTCATTATACTATACAGAGACCTCATCTCACTATACTATACAGAGACCCCCATCTCATTATACTATACAGAGACCCCATCTCATTATACTATACAGAGACCCCATCTCATTATACTATACAGAGACCCCATCTCACTATACAGAGACCCCATCTCATTATACTATACAGAGACCCCATCTCACTATACTATACAGGGACCCCATCTCACTATACAGAGACCCCATCTCATTATACTATAGAGACCCCATCTCACTATACTATACAGGGACCCCATCTCACTATACAGAGGACCCCATCTCATTATACTATACAGAGACCCCCATCTCATTATACTAGACAGAGACCCCATCTCATTATACTATACAGACACCCCATCTCATTATACTATACAGAGACCCCCATCTCACTATACTATACAGAGACCCCATCTCACTATACTATACAGAGACCCCATCTCATTATACTATACAGAGACCCAATCTCATTATACTATACAGAGACCCCATCCCATTATACTATACAGAGACCCCATCTCACAATACTATACAGAGACCCCATCTCACTATACTATACAGAGACCCCATCTCATTATACTATACAGAGACCCCATCTCACTATACTATACAGAGACCCCATCTCATTATACTATACAGAGAACCCATCTCATTATACTATACAGAGACCCCATCTCATTATACTATACAGAGACCCCCACCTCATTATACTAGACAGAGACCCCCACCTCATTATACTATACAGAGACCTCATCTCATTATACTATACAGAGACCCCCATCTCATTATACTATACAGAGACCCCATCTCATTATACTATACAGAGACCCCATCTCACTATACAGAGACCCCATCTCATTATACTAGACAGAGACCCCATCTCATTATACTATACAGAGACCCCATCTCACTATACAGAGACCCCATCTCACTATACTATACAGAGACCCCATCTCATTATACTATACAGAGACTCCCACCTCATTATACTATACAGAGACCCCCATCTCATTATACTATACAGAGACCCCATCTCATTATACTATACAGAGACCCCCATCTCATTATACTATACGGAGACCCCCACCTCATTATACTAGACAGAGACCCCCACCTCATTATACTATACAGAGACCTCATCTCATTATACTATACAGAGACCCCATCTCATTATACTATACAGAGACCCCATCTCACTATACTATACAGAGACCCCATCTCACTATACTATACAGAGACCCCATCTCATTATACTATACAGAGACCCCATCTCATTATACTATACGGAGACCCCCACCTCATTATACTAGACAGAGACCCCCACCTCATTATACTATACAGAGACCTCATCTCATTATACTATACAGAGACCCCATCTTATTATACTATACAGAGACCCCATCTCACTATACTATACAGAGACCCCATCTCACTATACTATACAGAGACCCCATCTCATTATACTATACAGAGACCCCATCTCATTATACTATACAGAGACCCCATCTCATTATACTATACAGAGACCCCATCTCATTATACTATACAGAGACCCCCATCTCATTATACTATACAGAGACCCCATCTCATTATACTATACAGAGACCCCATCTCATTATACTATACAGAGACCCCCATCTCATTATACTATACAGAGACCCCATCTCATTATACTATACAGAGACCCCATCTCACTATACAGAGACCCCATCTCATTATACTATACAGAGACCCCCATCTCATTATACTATACAGAGACCCCATCTCACTATACAGAGACCCCATCTCATTATACTATACAGAGACCCCATCTCACTATACAGAGACCCCATCTCATTATACTATACAGAGACCCCATCTCATTATACTATACAGAGACTCCCACTTCATTATACTATACAGAGACCCCATCTCACTATACTATACAGAGACCCCATCTCACTATACTATACAGAGACCCCATCTCATTATACTATACAGAGACCCCATCTCATTATACTATACAGAGACCCCATCTCATTATACTATACAGAGACCCCATCTCACTATACTATACAGAGACCCCATCTCACTATACTATACAGAGACCCCATCTCATTATACTATACAGAGACCCCATCTCATTATACTATACAGAGACCCCATCTCATTATACTATACAGAGACCCCCTCTCATTATACTATACAGAGACCCCATCTCATTATACTATACAGAGACCCCATCTCACTATACAGAGACCCCATCTCACTATACTATACAGAGACCCCATCTCACTATACAGAGACCCCATCTCACTATACTATACAGGGACCCCATCTCACTATACAGAGACCCCATCTCATTATACTATACAGAGACCCCATCTCACTATACTATACAGAGACCCCACCTCATTATACTAGAGACCCCCACCTCATTATACTATACAGAGACCCCATCTCATTATACTATACAGAGACCCCATCTCATTATACTAGAGACCCCATCTCATTATACTATACAGAGACCCCATCTCATTATACTATACAGAGACCCCCATCTCATTATACTAGACAGAGACCCCATCTCATTATACTATACAGAGACCCCATCTCATTATACTATACAGAGACCCCATCTCATTATACTATACAGAGACCCCATCTCATTATACTATACAGAGACCCCATCTCATTATACTATACAGAGACCCCCATCTCATTATACTATACAGAGACCCCACCTCACTATACTATACAGAGACCCCACCTCATTATACTATACAGAGACTCCCACCTCATTATACTATACAGAGACCCCCTCTCATTATACTATACAGAGACCCCATCTCATTATACTATACAGAGACCCCATCTCACTATACTATACAGAGACCCCATCTCACTATACTATACAGAGACCCCATCTCATTATACTATACAGAGACCCCATCTCATTATACTATACAGAGACCCCATCTCATTATACTATACAGAGACCCCATCACATTATACTATACAGAGACCCCATCTCACTATACTATACAGAGACCCCATCTCATTATACTATACAGAGACCCCATCTCATTATACTATACAGAGACCCCCTCTCACTATACTATACAGAGACCCCATCTCATTATACTATACAGAGACCCCATCTCATTATACTATACAGAGACCCCATCTCATTATACTATACAGAGACCCCATCTCACTATACAGAGACCCCATCTCATTATACTATACAGAGACCCCATCTCATTATACTATACAGGGACCCCATCTCACTATACTATACAGAGACCCCATCTCATTATACTATACAGAGACCCCATCTCATTATACTATACAGAGACCCCATCTCACTATACTATACAGAGACCCCCACCTCATTATACTAGACAGAGACCCCCATCTCATTATACTATACAGAGACCCCATCTCACTATACAGAGACCCCCATCTCATTATACTATACAGAGACCCCACCTCATTATACTATACAGAGACCCCATCTCATTATACTATACAGAGACCCCATCTCATTATACTATACAGAGACCCCATCTCATTATACTATACAGAGACCCCATCTCACTATACTATACAGAGACCTCATCTCATTATACTATACAGAGACCCCATCTCACTATACAGAGACCCCCATCTCATTATACTATACAGAGACCCCACCTCATTATACTATACAGAGACCCCATCTCATTATACTATACAGAGACCCCATCTCACTATACTATACAGAGACCCCCATCTCATTATACTATACAGAGACCCCCATCTCATTATACTATACAGAGACCCCATCTCATTATACTATACAGAGACCACATCTCATTATACTATACAGAGACCCCCATCTCATTATACTATACAGAGACCCTCACCTAATTATACTATACAGAGACCCCATCTCACTATACTATACAGAGACCCCCATCTCACTATACTATACAGAGACCCCATCTCATTATACTATACAGAGACCCCATCTCATTATACTATACAGAGACCCCATCTCACTATACTATACAGAGACCCCATCTCACTATACTATACAGAGACCCCATCTCATTATACTATACAGAGACCCCATCTCATTATACTATACAGAGACCCCATCTCATTATACTATACAGAGACCCCATCTCATTATACTATACAGAGACCCCATCTCACTATACTATACAGAGACCCCATCTCATTATACTATACAGAGACCCCCATCTCATTATACTATACAGAGACCCCATCTCATTATACTATACAGAGACCCCATCTCACTATACTATACAGAGACCCCATCTCATTATACTATACAGAGACCCCATCTCATTATACTATACAGGGACCCCATCTCATTATACTATACAGAGACCCCATCTCATTATACTATACAGAGACCCCATCTCATTATACTATACAGAGACTCCCACTTCATTATACTATACAGAGACCCCATCTCACTATACTATACAGAGACCCCATCTCACTATACTATACAGAGACCCCATCTCATTATACTATACAGAGACCCCATCTCATTATACTATACAGAGACCCCATCTCATTATACTATACAGAGACCCCATCTCACTATACTATACAGAGACCCCATCTCACTATACTATACAGAGACCCCATCTCATTATACTATACAGAGACCCCATCTCATTATACTATACAGAGACCCCATCTCATTATACTATACAGAGACCCCCTCTCATTATACTATACAGAGACCCCATCTCATTATACTATACAGAGACCCCATCTCACTATACAGAGACCCCATCTCACTATACTATACAGAGACCCCATCTCACTATACAGAGACCCCATCTCACTATACTATACAGGGACCCCATCTCACTATACAGAGACCCCATCTCATTATACTATACAGAGACCCCATCTCACTATACTATACAGAGACCCCACCTCATTATACTAGAGACCCCCACCTCATTATACTATACAGAGACCCCATCTCATTATACTATACAGAGACCCCATCTCATTATACTAGAGACCCCATCTCATTATACTATACAGAGACCCCATCTCATTATACTATACAGAGACCCCCATCTCATTATACTAGACAGAGACCCCATCTCATTATACTATACAGAGACCCCATCTCATTATACTATACAGAGACCCCATCTCATTATACTATACAGAGACCCCATCTCATTATACTATACAGAGACCCCATCTCATTATACTATACAGAGACCCCCATCTCATTATACTATACAGAGACCCCACCTCACTATACTATACAGAGACCCCACCTCATTATACTATACAGAGACTCCCACCTCATTATACTATACAGAGACCCCCTCTCATTATACTATACAGAGACCCCATCTCATTATACTATACAGAGACCCCATCTCACTATACTATACAGAGACCCCATCTCACTATACTATACAGAGACCCCATCTCATTATACTATACAGAGACCCCATCTCATTATACTATACAGAGACCCCATCTCATTATACTATACAGAGACCCCATCACATTATACTATACAGAGACCCCATCTCACTATACTATACAGAGACCCCATCTCATTATACTATACAGAGACCCCATCTCATTATACTATACAGAGACCCCCTCTCACTATACTATACAGAGACCCCATCTCATTATACTATACAGAGACCCCATCTCATTATACTATACAGAGACCCCATCTCATTATACTATACAGAGACCCCATCTCACTATACAGAGACCCCATCTCATTATACTATACAGAGACCCCATCTCATTATACTATACAGGGACCCCATCTCACTATACTATACAGAGACCCCATCTCATTATACTATACAGAGACCCCATCTCATTATACTATACAGAGACCCCATCTCACTATACTATACAGAGACCCCCACCTCATTATACTAGACAGAGACCCCCATCTCATTATACTATACAGAGACCCCATCTCACTATACAGAGACCCCCATCTCATTATACTATACAGAGACCCCACCTCATTATACTATACAGAGACCCCATCTCATTATACTATACAGAGACCCCATCTCATTATACTATACAGAGACCCCATCTCATTATACTATACAGAGACCCCATCTCACTATACTATACAGAGACCTCATCTCATTATACTATACAGAGACCCCATCTCACTATACAGAGACCCCCATCTCATTATACTATACAGAGACCCCACCTCATTATACTATACAGAGACCCCATCTCATTATACTATACAGAGACCCCATCTCACTATACTATACAGAGACCCCCATCTCATTATACTATACAGAGACCCCCATCTCATTATACTATACAGAGACCCCATCTCATTATACTATACAGAGACCACATCTCATTATACTATACAGAGACCCCCATCTCATTATACTATACAGAGACCCTCACCTAATTATACTATACAGAGACCCCATCTCACTATACTATACAGAGACCCCCATCTCACTATACTATACAGAGACCCCATCTCATTATACTATACAGAGACCCCATCTCATTATACTATACAGAGACCCCATCTCACTATACTATACAGAGACCCCATCTCACTATACTATACAGAGACCCCATCTCATTATACTATACAGAGACCCCATCTCATTATACTATACAGAGACCCCATCTCATTATACTATACAGAGACCCCATCTCATTATACTATACAGAGACCCCATCTCACTATACTATACAGAGACCCCATCTCATTATACTATACAGAGACCCCCATCTCATTATACTATACAGAGACCCCATCTCATTATACTATACAGAGACCCCATCTCACTATACTATACAGAGACCCCATCTCATTATACTATACAGAGACCCCATCTCATTATACTATACAGGGACCCCATCTCATTATACTATACAGAGACCCCATCTCATTATACTATACAGAGACCCCATCTCATTATACTATACAGAGACCCCATCTCACTATACTATACAGAGACCCCATCTCATTATACTATACAGAGACCCCATCTCATTATACTAGAGACCCCCACCTCATTATACTATACAGAGACCCCATCTCACTATACTATACAGAGACCCCATCTCACTATACTATACAGGGACCCCCACCTCATTATACTATACAGAGACCCCATCTCACTATACAGAGACCCCCATCTCATTATACTATACAGAGACCCCATCTCATTATACTATACAGAGACCCCATCTCATTATACTATACAGGGACCCCATCTCATTATACTATACAGGGACCCCATCTCACTATACTATACAGAGACCCCATCTCATTATACTATACAGAGACCCCCATCTCATTATACTATACAGAGACCCCATCTCATTATACTATACAGAGACCCCATCTCATTATACTATACAGAGACCCCATCTCATTATACTATACAGAGACTCCATCTCATTATACTATACAGAGACCCCATCTCACTATACTATACAGAGACCCCATCTCATTATACTATACAGAGACCCCATCTCATTATACTATACAGAGACCCCATCTCATTATACTATACAGAGACCCCATCTCATTATACTATACAGAGACCCCATCTCATTATACTATACAGAGACCCCCATCTCATTATACTATACAGAGACCCCATCTCATTATACTATACAGAGACCCCATCTCATTATACTATACAGAGACCCCATCTCATTATACTATACAGAGACCCCCATCTCATTATACTATACAGAGACCCCATCTCATTATACTATACAGAGACCCCCATCTCACTATACTATACAGAGACCCCCATCTCACTATACTATACAGAGACCCCATCTCACTATACTATACAGAGACCCCCATCTAACTATACTATACAGAGACCCCATCTCACTATACTATACAGAGACCCCATCTCATTATACTATACAGAGACCCCATCTCATTATACTATACAGAGACCCCATCTCATTATACTATACAGAGACCCCATCTCATTATACTATACAGAGACCCCATCTCACTATACTATACAGAGACCCCATCTCACTATACTATACAGAGACCCCATCTCATTATACTATACAGAGACCCCATCTCATTATACTATACAGAGACCCCATCTCATTATACTATACAGAGACCCCATCTCATTATACTATACAGAGACCCCCATCTCATTATACTATACAGAGACCCCATCTCATTATACTATACAGAGACCCCCACCTCATTATACTAGACAGAGACCCCCACCTCATTATACTATACAGAGACCCCCATCTCATTATACTATACAGAGACCCCATCTCATTATACTATACAGAGACCCCATCTCATTATACTATACAGGGACCCCATCTCATTATACTATACAGAGACCCCATCTCATTATACTATACAGAGACCCCATCTCATTATACTATACAGAGACCCCATCTCACTATACTATACAGAGACCCCATCTCATTATACTATACAGAGACCCCATCTCATTATACTATACAGAGACCCCATCTCATTATACTATACAGAGACCCCCACCTCATTATACTAGACAGAGACCCCCACCTCATTATACTATACAGAGACCCCATCTCATTATACTATACAGAGACCCCATCTCATTATACTATACAGAGACCTCATCTCACTATACTATACAGAGACCCCCATCTCATTATACTATACAGAGACCCCATCTCATTATACTATACAGAGACCCCATCTCATTATACTATACAGAGACCCCCATCTCATTATACTATACAGAGACCCCATCTCATTATACTATACAGAGACCCCCACCTCATTATACTATACAGAGACCCCCACCTCATTATACTAGACAGAGACCCCCACCTCATTATACTATACAGAGACCCCATCTCACTATACTATACAGAGACCCCCATCTCATTATACTATACAGAGACCCCATCTCATTATACTATACAGAGACCCCATCTCATTATACTATACAGAGACCCCATCTCACTATACAGAGACCCCATCTCATTATACTATACAGAGACCCCATCTCACTATACTATACAGGGACCCCATCTCACTATACAGAGACCCCATCTCATTATACTATAGAGACCCCATCTCACTATACTATACAGGGACCCCATCTCACTATACAGAGACCCCATCTCATTATACTATACAGAGACCCCCATCTCATTATACTAGACAGAGACCACATCTCATTATACTATACAGAGACCCCATCTCATTATACTATACAGAGACCCCCATCTCACTATACTATACAGAGACCCCATCTCACTATACTATACAGAGACCCCATCTCATTATACTATACAGAGACCCAATCTCATTATACTATACAGAGACCCCATCCCATTATACTATACAGAGACCCCATCTCACAATACTATACAGAGACCCCATCTCACTATACTATACAGAGACCCCATCTCATTATACTATACAGAGACCCCATCTCACTATACTATACAGAGACCCCATCTCATTATACTATACAGAGAACCCATCTCATTATACTATACAGAGACCCCATCTCATTATACTATACAGAGACCCCCACCTCATTATACTAGACAGAGACCCCCACCTCATTATACTATACAGAGACCTCATCTCATTATACTATACAGAGACCCCCATCTCATTATACTATACAGAGACCCCATCTCATTATACTATACAGAGACCCCATCTCACTATACAGAGACCCCATCTCATTATACTAGACAGAGACCCCATCTCATTATACTATACAGAGACCCCATCTCACTATACAGAGACCCCATCTCACTATACTATACAGAGACCCCATCTCATTATACTATACAGAGACTCCCACCTCATTATACTATACAGAGACCCCCATCTCATTATACTATACAGAGACCCCATCTCATTATACTATACAGAGACCCCCATCTCATTATACTATACGGAGACCCCCACCTCATTATACTAGACAGAGACCCCCACCTCATTATACTATACAGAGACCTCATCTCATTATACTATACAGAGACCCCATCTCATTATACTATACAGAGACCCCATCTTATTATACTATACAGAGACCCCATCTCACTATACTATACAGAGACCCCATCTCACTATACTATACAGAGACCCCATCTCATTATACTATACAGAGACCCCATCTCATTATACTATACAGAGACCCCATCTCATTATACTATACAGAGACCCCCATCTCATTATACTATACAGAGACCCCATCTCATTATACTATACAGAGACCCCATCTCATTATACTATACAGAGACCCCCATCTCATTATACTATACAGAGACCCCATCTCATTATACTATACAGAGACCCCATCTCACTATACAGAGACCCCATCTCATTATACTATACAGAGACCCCCATCTCATTATACTATACAGAGACCCCATCTCACTATACAGAGACCCCATCTCATTATACTATACAGAGACCCCATCTCACTATACAGAGACCCCATCTCATTATACTATACAGAGACCCCATCTCATTATACTATACAGAGACTCCCACTTCATTATACTATACAGAGACCCCATCTCACTATACTATACAGAGACCCCATCTCACTATACTATACAGAGACCCCATCTCATTATACTATACAGAGACCCCATCTCATTATACTATACAGAGACCCCATCTCATTATACTATACAGAGACCCCATCTCACTATACTATACAGAGACCCCATCTCACTATACTATACAGAGACCCCATCTCATTATACTATACAGAGACCCCATCTCATTATACTATACAGAGACCCCATCTCATTATACTATACAGAGACCCCCTCTCATTATACTATACAGAGACCCCATCTCATTATACTATACAGAGACCCCATCTCACTATACAGAGACCCCATCTCACTATACTATACAGAGACCCCATCTCACTATACAGAGACCCCATCTCACTATACTATACAGGGACCCCATCTCACTATACAGAGACCCCATCTCATTATACTATACAGAGACCCCATCTCACTATACCATACAGGGACCCCATCTCACTATACAGAGACCCCATCTCATTATACTATACAGAGACCCCATCTCATTATACTATACAGAGACCCCCATCTCATTATACTAGACAGAGACCCCATCTCATTATACTATACAGAGACCCCATCTCATTATACTATACAGAGACCCCATCTCATTATACTATACAGAGACCCCATCTCATTATACTATACAGAGACCCCATCTCATTATACTATACAGAGACCCCCATCTCATTATACTATACAGAGACCCCACCTCACTATACTATACAGAGACCCCACCTCATTATACTATACAGAGACTCCCACCTCATTATACTATACAGAGACCCCCTCTCATTATACTATACAGAGACCCCATCTCATTATACTATACAGAGACCCCATCTCACTATACTATACAGAGACCCCATCTCACTATACTATACAGAGACCCCATCTCATTATACTATACAGAGACCCCATCTCATTATACTATACAGAGACCCCATCTCATTATACTATACAGAGACCCCATCACATTATACTATACAGAGACCCCATCTCACTATACTATACAGAGACCCCATCTCATTATACTATACAGAGACCCCATCTCATTATACTATACAGAGACCCCCTCTCACTATACTATACAGAGACCCCATCTCATTATACTATACAGAGACCCCATCTCATTATACTATACAGAGACCCCATCTCATTATACTATACAGAGACCCCATCTCACTATACAGAGACCCCATCTCATTATACTATACAGAGACCCCATCTCATTATACTATACAGGGACCCCATCTCACTATACTATACAGAGACCCCATCTCATTATACTATACAGAGACCCCATCTCATTATACTATACAGAGACCCCATCTCACTATACTATACAGAGACCCCCACCTCATTATACTAGACAGAGACCCCCATCTCATTATACTATACAGAGACCCCATCTCACTATACAGAGACCCCCATCTCATTATACTATACAGAGACCCCACCTCATTATACTATACAGAGACCCCATCTCATTATACTATACAGAGACCCCATCTCATTATACTATACAGAGACCCCATCTCATTATACTATACAGAGACCCCATCTCACTATACTATACAGAGACCTCATCTCATTATACTATACAGAGACCCCATCTCACTATACAGAGACCCCCATCTCATTATACTATACAGAGACCCCACCTCATTATACTATACAGAGACCCCATCTCATTATACTATACAGAGACCCCATCTCACTATACTATACAGAGACCCCCATCTCATTATACTATACAGAGACCCCCATCTCATTATACTATACAGAGACCCCATCTCATTATACTATACAGAGACCACATCTCATTATACTATACAGAGACCCCCATCTCATTATACTATACAGAGACCCTCACCTAATTATACTATACAGAGACCCCATCTCACTATACTATACAGAGACCCCCATCTCACTATACTATACAGAGACCCCATCTCATTATACTATACAGAGACCCCATCTCATTATACTATACAGAGACCCCATCTCACTATACTATACAGAGACCCCATCTCACTATACTATACAGAGACCCCATCTCATTATACTATACAGAGACCCCATCTCATTATACTATACAGAGACCCCATCTCATTATACTATACAGAGACCCCATCTCATTATACTATACAGAGACCCCATCTCACTATACTATACAGAGACCCCATCTCATTATACTATACAGAGACCCCCATCTCATTATACTATACAGAGACCCCATCTCATTATACTATACAGAGACCCCATCTCACTATACTATACAGAGACCCCATCTCATTATACTATACAGAGACCCCATCTCATTATACTATACAGGGACCCCATCTCATTATACTATACAGAGACCCCATCTCATTATACTATACAGAGACCCCATCTCATTATACTATACAGAGACCCCATCTCACTATACTATACAGAGACCCCATCTCATTATACTATACAGAGACCCCATCTCATTATACTAGAGACCCCCACCTCATTATACTATACAGAGACCCCATCTCACTATACTATACAGAGACCCCATCTCACTATACTATACAGGGACCCCCACCTCATTATACTATACAGAGACCCCATCTCACTATACAGAGACCCCCATCTCATTATACTATACAGAGACCCCCATCTCATTATACTATACAGAGACCCCATCTCACTATACTATACAGAGACCCCATCTCATTATACTATACAGAGACCCCCACCTCATTATACTATACAGAGACCCCATCTCACTATACTATACAGAGACCCCATCTCATTATACTATACAGAGACCCCATCTCATTATACTATACAGAGACCCCATCTCACTATACTATACAGAGACCCCATCTCACTATACTATACAGAGACCCCATCTCACTATACTATACAGAGACCCCATCTCACTATACTATACAGAGACCCCATCTCATTATACTATACAGAGACCCCATCTCATTATACTATACAGAGACCCCCATCTCACTATACTATACAGAGACCCCCTCTCACTATACTATACAGAGACCCCATCTCATTATACTATACAGAGACCCCATCTCATTATACTATACAGAGACCCCCATCTCATTATACTATACAGAGACCCCATCTCATTATACTATACAGAGACCCCATCTCATTATACTATACAGAGACCCCATCTCATTATACTATACAGAGACCCCATCTCATTATACTATACAGAGACCCCCATCTCATTATACTATACAGAGACCCCCATCTCACTATACTATACAGAGACCCCCATCTCATTATACTATACAGAGACCCCATCTCACTATACTATACAGAAACCCCATCTCACTATACTATACAGAGACCCCATCTCATTATACTATACAGGGACCCCATCTCACTATACTATACAGAGACCCCATCTCACTATACTATACAGAGACCCCATCTCACTATACTATACAGGGACCCCATCTCACTATACTATACAGAGACCCCCATCTCATTATACTATACAGAGACCCCCACCTCATTATACTATACAGAGACCCCCATCTCATTATACTATACAGAGACCCCATCTCACTATACTATACAGAGACCCCATCTCACTATACTATACAGAGACCCCATCTCATTATACTATACAGAGACTCCATCTCACTATACTATACAGAGACCCCATCTCACTATACTATACAGAGACCCCATCTCATTATACTATACAGAGACCCCATCTCACTATACTATACAGAGACCCCATCTCATTATACTATACAGAGACCCCATCTCACTATACTATACAGAGACCCCCATCTCATTATACTATACAGAGACCCCCATCTCATTATACTATACAGAGACCCCCATCTCACTATACTATACAGAGACCCCATCTCATTATACTATACAGAGACCCCATCTCATTATACTATACAGAGACCCCATCTCATTATACTATACAGGGACCCCATCTCATTATACTATACAGAGACCCCCATCTCATTATACTATACAGAGACCCCATCTCATTATACTATACAGGGACCCCATCCCATTATACTATACAGAGACCCCAGCTCATTATACTATACAGAGACCCCATCTCATTATACTATACAGAGACCCCATCTCATTATACTATACAGAGACTCCCACCTCATTATACTATACAGAGACCCCATCTCATTATACTATACAGAGACCCCATCTCATTATACTATACAGAGACCCCCATCTCACTATACTATACAGAGACCCCATCTCATTATACTATACAGAGACCCCATCTCATTATACTATACAGAGACCCCATCTCATTATACTATACAGAGACCCCATCTCATTATACTATACAGGGACCCCATCTCATTATACTATACAGAGACCCCCATCTCATTATACTATACAGAGACCCCATCTCATTATACTATACAGGGACCCCATCCCATTATACTATACAGAGACCCCATCTCACTATACTATACAGAGACCCAATCTCATTATACTATACAGAGACCCCAGCTCATTATACTATACAGAGACCCCATCTCATTATACTATACAGAGACCCCACCTCATTATACTATACAGAGACCCCATCTCATTATACTATACAGGGACCCCATCCCATTATACTATACAGAGACCCCAGCTCATTATACTAGACAGAGACCCCCATCTCATTATACTATACAGAGACCCCATCTCATTATACTATACAGAGACTCCCACCTCATTATACTATACAGAGACCCCATCTCATTATACTATACAGAGACCCCCATCTCATTATACTATACAGAGACCCCCATCTCACTATACTATACAGAGACCCCATCTCATTATACTATACAGAGACCCCCATCTCATTATACTATACAGAGACCCCATCTCATTATACTATACAGAGACCACATCTCATTATACTATACAGAGACCCCCATCTCACTATACTATACAGAGACCCCATCTCACTATACTATACAGAGACCCCATCTCATTATACTATACAGAGACCCCATCTCACTATACTATACAGAGACCCCATCTCATTATACTATACAGAGACCCCATCTCATTATACTATACAGAGACCCCATCTCATTATACTATACAGAGACCCCATCTCACTATACTATACAGAGACCCCATCTCACTATACTATACAGAGACCCCCATCTCACTATACTATACAGAGACCCCCATCTCATTATACTATACAGAGACCCCCATCTCATTATACTATACAGAGACCCCCACCTCATTATACTATACAGAGACCCCATCTCATTATACTATACAGAGACCCCATCTCATTATACTATACAGAGACCCCATCTCACTATACTATACAGAGACCCCACCTCATTATACTATACAGAGACCCCATCTCATTATACTATACAGAGACCACATCTCATTATACTATACAGAGACCCCATCTCACTATACTATACAGAGACCCCATCTCACTATACTATACAGAGACCCCATCTCACTATACTATACAGAGACCCCATCTCACTATACTATACAGAGACCCCCATCTCACTATACTATACAGAGACCCCCATCTCACTATACTATACAGAGACCCCATCTCGTTGCCTGGATTACGGATGACATCATCGGGTATCTGGTATAATATCGGGGGGGGGGGGAGGGGGGGAGAGTTATTTCTGTGCTGGAATTTGTTACTTTGTGTCCTTTCAGCTCCATATGCATCAGCTGTTCCAGGGGGCGGGGTCTGTGTGATGGATCGGCGGGGGGACCACAGCACAAGATGCTGCAGGAAGCAGTTACCATGGCGACCAGAGAGCGAGCGAGAGGGATGTGAGACGAGGGAGAGAAAGGAAGACACGAAACAGAGGAAAATACTGACAGACACGAGACAGACGGCGACATGTCAGAATCCGGGGCCGGGGGCAGCTCCGTCTACGACACCAGCTCCCTCCTGCAGTATTGTAATGGTAAGTGCCCCCTCTGCCCTCGCCGATACATATCCCACCCCAGGACTGAGGGACCAAAATAGCCATCATGGACTCGGCATCTCATGACAAGGATCTGAGCCATCCGGAGGTGGCGGAGAGGATGGCAGCGCCTGGTGCCATCAGTGCCGGGGGAGGGGACGTTGTGCAGATGGGCAAGGGGGGGGTATGAAGGCCCTTTGAGGACGGGGGAGGGGATGTATAATTTATAATGATCTTTAACTGCCATTGAAATACATTGTGAGGGATGATGAGACGATGATTAACCCTGTATGTGAGGAGGGGTCACTAACATGTAATCCCCCCCAGATGACGGCCTCTCAGGTCCCAGCGCAATGGACACCGATGACCGGATATCAAATGTGGAGCAGAGGCTTCAGCTGCAGGAGGACGAGATGCAGGTGCTGCGAGCGGCCCTGAGCGACGCCCTGCGGAGGCTGCGGGTGTGCGAGGAGAAAGGAGACCCTCTACGGGGGCGACAAGGTGAGGGAAGCATGAGAGGAGCGGGCCACCCCCACAGCGCCATTCCTGCGCTCAGTCCGGTTATCTCCGGCGGCTTTCATTCTATTGCACATCGTGTGTTGGTTCGGCCGGGACTTTTTGCTCTCGGGGCTTATTCACATGTCGCACGGTCACCGTGTTTTGAACGCTGTCATTTTTTATAACTGTTACATTAAAATTGATGAAAAAAAATAAAAAATCCACTTCGCCATTCCCTGCGTCGTCTCACGTCGGCGTCGTTACCTTCAATAAGGAAAATGTGGCGAAAACGGCAAATAAAATCTGTAGTTGTGACGTCACATGCGCCATAGTGACAACCCTGCAAACCGTGCCCAGTCCAAGAGTCAGCAAACACGGCCTGCAGGTACGGAGGTGGCGCCATCGTTCTCATGCTGCAGCGGCGCCGCGCTCGGTGGCAGAAAATGTTGGGATTTGTAGTTTAACCATCGAGAACAAATAGTTACGTGACGGGGGAGGGGCATTCACTAAACAACTGGTCAAATGGCCGCAAACATTGAAGTAAAACGACCGACCCTGATCAGAAGAGACATCAAGCGGGACCCCAAAACCACGGCAATCAATAAAAGACGCCGATGCCGAAACTGTCACTTTTATATTTCATCGT
The DNA here is from genome assembly GCF_050947455.1 of Rhinoderma darwinii. Lineage (NCBI taxonomy): Eukaryota > Metazoa > Chordata > Amphibia > Anura > Rhinodermatidae > Rhinoderma > Rhinoderma darwinii. The sequence goes on from NW_027463871.1 coordinate 97,766, forward strand.
ATCAACGAGCTCCGGACTCCTCTCCATCGTATCACCGAGCTCCGGACTCCTCTCCATCGTATCACCGAGCTCCGGACTCCTCTCCATCGTATCACCGAGCTCCGGACTCCTCTCCATCGTATCACCGAGCTCCGGACTCCTCTCCATCGTATCACCGAGCTCCGGACTCCTCTCCATCGTATCACCGAGCTCCGGACTCCTCTCCATCGTATCACCGAGCTCCGGACTCCTCTCCATCGTATCACCGAGCTCCGGACTCCTCTCCATCGTATCACCGAGCTCCGGACTCCTCTCCATCGTATCACCGAGCTCCGGACTCCTCTCCATCGTATCACCGAGCTCCGGACTCCTCTCCATCGTATCACCGAGCTCCGGACTCCTCTCCATCGTATCACCGAGCTCCGGACTCCTCTCCATCGTATCACCGAGCTCCGGACTCCTCTCCATCGTATCACCGAGCTCCGGACTCCTCTCCATCGTATCACCGAGCTCCGGACTCCTCTCCATTGTATCACCGAGCTCCGGACTCCTCTCCATTATATCACTGATCTTAGGAGTAATAGATGAATAGCTGTGACTGTATATAAGATGTGTGGATCTCATGTCTGATCACAGTGTAATTATATTATATATCAGTGATGTCAGTAACAGGGGGCGGGGCTGTGACAACCTCTCACACATGATATACAGGCTGGTTGTCAGTAGTAATAGATGAATAGCTGTTACTGTATATAAGATGTGTGGATCTCATGTCTGATCACAGTGTAATTATATTATATATCAGTGATGTCAGTAACAGGGGGCGGGGCTGTGACAACCCCTCACACATGATATACAGGCTGGTTGTCAGTAGTAATAGATGAATAGCTGTTACTGTATATAAGATGTGTGGATCTCATGTCTGATCACAGTGTAATTATATTATATATCAGTGATGTCAGTAACAGGGGGCGGGGCTGTGACAACCTCTCACACATGATATACAGGCTGGTTGTCAGTAGTAATAGATGAATAGCTGTGACTGTATATAAGATGTGTGGATCTCATGTCTGATCACAGTGTAATTATATTATATATCAGTGATGTCAGTAACAGGGGGCGGGGCTGTGACAACCTCTCACACATGATATACAGGCTGGTTGTTAGTAACAGGGGGCGGGGCTGTGACAACCTCTCACACATGATATACAGGCTGGTTGTCAGTAGTAATAGATGAATAGCTGTTACTGTATATAAGATATGTGGATCTCATGTCTGATCACATGTAATTATATTATATATCAGTGATGTCAGTACAGGGGGCGGGGCTGTGACAACCCCTCACACATGATATACAGGCTGGTTGTCAGTAGTAATAGATGAATAGCTGTGACTGTATATAAGATGTGTGGATCTCATGTCTGATCACATGTAATTATATTATATATCAGTGATGTCAGTAACAGGGGGCGGGGCTGTGACAACCTCTCACACATGATATACAGGCTGGTTGTCAGTAGTAATAGATGAATAGCTGTTACTGTATATAAGATGTGTGGATCTCATGTCTGATCACAGTGTAATTATATTATATATCAGTGATGTCAGTAACAGGGGGCGGGGCTGTGACAACCTCTCACACATGATATACAGGCTGGTTGTCAGTAGTAATAGATGAATAGCTGTTACTGTATATAAGATGTGTGGATCTCATGTCTGATCACAGTGTAATTATATTATATATCAGTGATGTCAGTAACAGGGGGCGGGGCTGTGACAACCTCTCACACATGATATACAGGCTGGTTGTCAGTAGTAATAGATGAATAGCTGTTACTGTATATAAGATGTGTGGATCTCATGTCTGATCACAGTGTAATTATATTATATATCAGTGATGTCAGTAACGGGGCGGGGCTGTGACAACCTCTCACACATGATATACAGGCTGGTTGTCAGTAGTAATAGATGAATAGCTGTGACTGTATATAAGATGTGTGGATCTCATGTCTGATCACAATGTAATTATATTATATATCAGTAATGTCAGTAACAGGGGGCGGGGCTGTGACAACCTCTCACACATGGTATACAGGCTGGTTGTCAGTAGTAATAGATGAATAGCTGTGACTGTATATAAGATGTGTGGATCTCATGTCTGATCACATGTAATTATATTATATATCAGTGATGTCAGTAACAGGGGGCGGGGCTGTGACAACCTCTCACACATGATATACAGGCTGGTGGTCAGTAGTAATAGATGAATAGCTGTTACTGTATATAAGATGTGTGGATCTCATGTCTGATCACAGTGTAATTATATTATATATCAGTGATGTCATCAGTAACAGGGGGCGGGGCTGTGACAACCTCTCACACATGATATACAGGCTGGTTGTCAGTAGTAATAGATGAATAGCTGTTACTGTATATAAGATGTGTGGATCTCATGTCTGATCACAGTGTAATTATATTTTATATCAGTGATGTCAGTAACAGGGGGCGGGGCTGTGACAACCTCTCACACATGATATACAGGCAGGTTGTCAGTAGTAATAGATGAATAGCTGTTACTGTATATAAGATGTGTGGATCTCATGTCTGATCACATGTAATTATATTATATATCAGTGATGTCAGTAACAGGGGGCGGGGCTGTGACAACCTCTCACACATGATATACAGGCAGGTTGTCAGTAGTAATAGATGAATAGCTGTTACTGTATATAAGATGTGTGGATCTCATGTCTGATCACAGTGTAATTATATTATATATCAGTGATGTCAGTAACAGGGGGCGGAGCTGTGACAACCTCTCACACATGATATACAGGCTGGTTGTCAGTAGTAATAGATGAATAGCTGTTACTGTATATAAGGTGTGTGGATCTCATGTCTGATCACATGTAATTATATTATATATCAGTGATGTCAGTAACAGGGGGCGGGGCTGTGACAACCTCTCACACATGATATACAGGCTGGTTGTCAGTAGTAATACATGAATAGCTGTTACTGTATATAAGATGTGTGGATCTCATGTCTGATCACATGTAATTATATTATATATCAGTGATGTCAGTAACAGGGGGCGGGGCTGTGACAACCTCTCACACATGATATACAGGCTGGTTGTCAGTAGTAATAGATGAATAGCTGTTACTGTATATAAGGTGTGTGGATCTCATGTCTGATCACAGTGTAATTATATTATATATCAGTGATGTCAGTAACAGGGGGCGGGGCTGTGACAACCTGTCACACATGATATACAGGCTGGTTGTCAGTAGTAATAGATGAATAGCTGTGACTGTATATAAGATGTGTGGATCTCATGTCTGATCACATGTAATTATATTATATATCAGTGATGTCAGTAACAGGGGGTGGAGCTGTGACAACCTCTCACACATGATATACAGGCTGGTTGTCAGTAGTAATAGATGAATAGCTGTTACTGTATATAAGATGTGTGGATCTCATGTCTGATCACAGTGTAATTATATTATATATCAGTGATGTCAGTAACAGGGGGCGGGGCTGTGACAACCTCTCACACATGATATACAGGCTGGTTGTCAGTAGTAATAGATGAATAGCGGTTACTGTATATTGTAGTTATTTTATATTGACGCCTTTGTGCATTTATGACTTTTTCAGGGGCCCATATTGTGAAACCTCCGCCCCGTTCTTCTCAAAATGGCATGGCCGCACGCAGGAGGAGTGGTATGTCTACCTCGCCTTCATCTCCTAAAAAAGGAGGGATCCCAGCCTTCTCTAAAAGGTAAAGATCCATTCCATGAATTTGTATAATTGCTCTGCTGTGCCTGCAGACCTCACATCACCCTAAAGGGGGAGCCATTTCCTAAACATAAGGAAACCTCCCTTTACATATTCCCAAGTCCTTCATATCCGCTGTGTCCTTACAGCACATTAAAGACTATGGAACCTTCTGTACAATATTTGTAGTGATGTCACATTACTAGTACTCCCGGCTGCAGCCAGCAGAGGGCAGCAAAACTGCACAGTGTTGGCTCTGAGGTCCTTGCTGCTCCGTGAGGTTGGACACTGTCACTGGGGACTTTAGGCGGATGCAAAGTATAATACTATGTGGGCACTGTATGACACTATGAGGGTACTGTATGACACCATGTGGGCACTGTATGACACCATGTGGGCAGTGTATGACACCATGTGGACAGTGTATGACACCATGTGGGCACTGTATGACACCATGTGGGCACTGTATGACACTATGTGGGCACTGTATGACACTATGTGGGCACTGTATGACACTATGTGAGCAGTGTATGACACAATGTGGGCAGTGTATGACACCATGTGGGCAGTGTATGACACCATGTGGGCAGTGTATGACACCATGTGGACTGTGTATGACACCATGTGGGCACTGCATGACTATGTGGGCAGTGTATGACACTATGTGGACACTGTATGACACTATGTGGGCACTGTATGACACTATGTGGGCAGTGTATGACACCATGTGGACTGTGTATGACACCATGTGGACTGTGTATGACACCATGTGGGCACTGCATGACTATGTGGGCAGTGTATGACACTATGTGGACACTGTATGACACCATGTGGGCACTGTATGACACTATGTGGGCACTGTATGACACTATGTGGGCAGTGTATGACACTATGTGAGCAGTGTATGACACTATGTGGACACTGTATGACACTATGTGGACACTGTATGACACTATGTGGGCACTGTATGACACTATGTGGGCAGTGTATGACACCATGTGGACTGTGTATGACACCATGTGGACTGTGTATGACACCATGTGGGCACTGCATGACTATGTGGGCAGTGTATGACACTATGTGGACACTGTATGACACCATGTGGGCACTGTATGACACCATGTGGGCACTGTATGACACTATGTGGGCAGTGTATGACACTATGTGAGCAGTGTATGACACAATGTGGGCAGTGTATGACACAATGTGGGCAGTGTATGACACAATGTGGGCAGTGTATGACACCATGTGGACTGTGTATGACACCATGTGGACACTGCATGACACTATGTGGGCACTGTATGACACAATGTGGGCAGTGTATGACACCATGTGGGCAGTGTATGACACCATGTGGGCAGTGTATGACACCATGTGGGCAGTGTATGACACCATGTGGACTGTGTATGACACCATGTGGGCACTGCATGACTATGTGGGCAGTGTATGACACTATGTGGACACTGTATGACACCATGTGGGCACTGTATGACACTATGTGGGCACTGTATGACACTATGTGGGCACTGTATGACACTATGTGGGCACTGTATGACACTATGTGGGCAGTGTATGACACCATGTGGGCAGTGTATGACCCTATGTGGGCAGTGTATGACCATGTGAGCAGTGTATGACACCATGTGGGCACTGCATGACTATGTGAGCAGTGTATGACACTATGTGAGCAGTGTATGACACTATGTGGGCACTGTATGACACTATGTGGGCACTGTATGACACTATGTGGGCACTGTATGACACTATGTGGGCACTGTATGACACTATGTGACCAGTATATGACACTATGTAGGCAGTGTATGACCCTATGTGGGCAGTGTATGACCATGTGAGCAGTGTATGACACCATGTGGGCACTGTATGACACTATGTGGGCACTGTATGACACTATGTGGGCACTGTATGACACTATGTGAGCAGTGTATGACACTATGTGGGCACTGTATGACACTAAGTGAGCAGTGTATGACACTATGTGGGCACTGTATGACACTATGTGAGCAGTGTATGACACTATGTGAGCAGTGTATGACACTATGTGGGCAGTGTATGACTATGTGGGCAGTGTATGACTATGTGGGCAGTGTATGACTATGTGGGCAGTGTATGACACTGTGGGCAGTGTATGACTATGTGGGCACTGTATGACTCTATGGGGGCACTGAATGACACTATGGGGGCACTGAATGACACTATGGGGGCACTGTATGAGACTATGTGGACACTGTATGACAATATGTGGGCACTGTATGAAACTATGTGGGCACTGTGTGACACTATCCGGGCACTGTATATGACTTCATGGGCACTTTATGACACTATGCGGGCACTGTATGGCACTATGCGGGCACTGTATGGCACTATGCGGGCACTGTATGACAATGAGGGCACTGTATGACACTATGTGGGCACTGTATGACTATGTGGGCACTGTATAACACTATTTGGGAATTGTCTGACACTATGTGGGCACTGTAACTCTATGTGGGCACTGTATGGCACTGTGTGGGCACTGTGTGACACTATCGGGCCACTGTGACATTATCGGGGCACTGTATATGACTATGTGGGCACTGTATGACACTATGTGGGCACTGTATGACACTATGTGGGCAGTGTATGACTATGTGGGCAGTGTATGACACTATGTGGGCACTGTATGACTATGTGGGCACTTATGACTATGTGGGCACTTATGACTATGTGGGCACTTATGACTATGTGGGCACTTATGACTATGTGGGCACTTATGACTATGTGGGCACTGTATGACTATGTGGGCACTGTATGACACCATGTGGGCAGTGTATGACACTATGTGGGCACTGTATGACACTATGTGGGCAGTGTATGACTATGTGGGCAGTGTATGACTATGTGAGCAGTGTATGATACCATGAGGGCACTGTATGACACTATGAGGGCACTGTATGACACTATGAGGGCACTGTATGACACTATGAGGGCACTGTATGGCACTATGAGGGCACTATGCGGGCACTGTATGGCACTATGCGGGCACTGTATGACACAATGAGGGCACTGTATGACACTATGTGGGCACTGTATAACACTATTTGGGAATTGTCTGACACTATGTGGGCACTGTATAACTCTGTGTAGGCACTGTGTGGGCACTGTATGGCACTATGTGGGCACTGCATGACTATGTGGGAACTGTATGACACCATGTGGGCAGTGTATGACACCATGTGAGCAGTATATGACACTATGTGGGCAGTGTATGACTATGTGGGCAGTGTATGACTATGTGGGCAGTGTATGACTATGTGGGCAGTGTATGACTATGTGGGCAGTGTATGACTATGTGGGCACTGAATGACTCTGTGGGGGTACTGAATGACACTATGTGGGCACTGTGTGAGACTACGTGGGCACTGTATGACAATATGTGGGCACTGTATGAAGCTATGTGGGCACTGTGTGACACTATGTGGGCACTGTGACACTATCCGGGCACTGTATATGACTACATGGGCACTTTATGACACTATGAGGGCACTGTATGACACTATGAGGGCACTGTATGACACTATGTGGGCAGTGTATGACACCATGTGGGCAGTGTATGACACCATGTGGGCAGTGTATGACACCATGTGGGCACTGTATGACACTATGTGGGCACTGTATGACACTATGTGGGCACTGCATGACTATGTGGGCAGTGTATGACACTATGTGGGCACTGTATGACACTATGTGAGCAGTATATGACACTATGTGAGCAGTATATGACACTGTGTGGGCAGTGTATGACTATGTGGGCAGTGTATGACTTTGTGGGCAGTGTATGACTATGTGGGCACTGAATGACTCTATGGGGGCACTGTGTGACACTATGTGGGCACTGTATGACAATATATGGGCACTGTATGACAATATGTGGGCACTGTGTGACACTATGTGGGCAGTGTATGACTTTGTGGGCAGTGTATGACTATGTGGGCACTGAATGACTCTATGGGGGCACTGTGTGACACTATGTGGGCACTGTATGACAATATATGGGCACTGTATGACAATATGTGGGCACTGTGTGACACTATGTGGGCACTGTGTGACACTATCCGGGCACTGTATATGACTACATGGGCACTTTATGACACTATGAGGGCACTGTATGACACTATGTGGGCACTGTATGACACTATGTGGGCACTGTATGACTATGTGGGCACTGTATAACACTATTTGGGAATTGTCTGACACTTTGTGGGCACTGTATAACTATGTGGGCACTGTATGGCACTGTGTGGGCACTGTATGGCACTATGTGGGCACTGTATGACATTATCGGGGCACTGTATATGACTATGTGGGCACTGTATGACACTAGGAGGGCACTGTATGACACTATGTGGGCACTGTATGGCACTATGTGGGCACTGTGTGACACTATGAGGGCACTGTGTGACACTATGAGGGCACTGTGTGACACTATGAGGGCACTGTGTGACACTATGAGGGCACTGTATGACACTATGTGGGCACTGTATGACTATGTGGGCACTGTATAACACTATTTGGGAATTGTCTGACACTATGTGGGCACTGTATAACTGTGTAGGCACTGTATAGGCACTGTATGGCACTATGTGGGCACTGTATGGCACTATGTGGGCACTGTATGGCACTATCGGGGCACTGTGACATTATCGGGGCACTGTATATGACTATGTGGGCACTGTATGACACTAGGAGGGCACTGTATGACACTATGTGGGCACTGTATAACTATGTGGGCACTATATGGCACTATGTAGGCACTGCATGACTATGTGGGCAGTGTATGACACTATGTGGGCACTGTATGACACCATGTGGGCACTGTATGACACCATGTGGGCAGTGTATGACACCATGTGGGCAGTGTATGACACCATGTGGGCAGTGTATGACACCATGTGGGCAGTGTATGACACCATGTGGGCACTGTATGACACCATGTGGGCGCTGTATGACACCATGTGGGCACTGTATGACACCATGTGGGCACTGTATGACACCATGTGAGCACTGTATGACACTATGTGGGCACTGCATGACTATGTGGGCACTGTATGACACCATGTGGGAACTGTATGACACCATGTGGGCACTGTATGACACCATGTGAGCAGTATATGACACTATGGGGGCACTGTATGACACTATGGGGGCACTGTATGACACTATGGGGGCACTGTATGACACTATGGGGGCACTGTATGACACTATGGGGGCACTGTATGACACTATGGGGGCACTGTATGACACTATGGGGGCACTGTATGACACTATAGGGGCACTGTATGACACTATAGGGGCACTGTATGACACTATAGGGGCACTGTATGACACTATAGGGGCACTGTATGACACTATAGGGGCACTGTGTGACACTATGTGGGCACTGTGTGACACTATGTGGGCACTGTATGACAATGTGGGCACTGTATGACAATATGTGGGCACTGTGTGATACTATCCGGGCACTGTATATGACTACATGGGCACTTTATGACACTATGAGGGCACTGTATGACACACTGAGGGCACTGTATGACACATTGAGGGCACTGTATGACTATGTGGGCACTGTATGACTATGTGGGCACTGTATGACTATGGGGGCACTGTATGACTATGTGGGCACTGTATGACTATGTGGGCACTGTATAACACTATTTGGGAATTGTCTGACACTTTGTGGGCACTGTATAACTATGTGGGCACTGTATGGCACTGTGTGGCACTATATGGGCACTGTATGACATTATCGGGGCACTGTATATGACTATGTGGGCACTGTATGACACTAGGAGGGCACTGTATGACACTAGGTGGGCACTGTATAACTATGTGGGCACTGTATGGCACTGTGTGGGCACTGAATGACACTATCGGGGCAATGAGTGACACTATCGGGGCAATGAGTGACACTATGTGGGCACTGTATGGCACTATGTGGGCACTGTATGGCACTATGTGGGTACTGTGTGACACTATCGGGGCACTGTGACATTATCGGGGCACTGTATATGACTATGTGGGCACTGTATGACACTAGGAGGGCACTGTATGACACTATGTGGGCACTGTATAACTATGTGGGCACTGTATGGCACTATGTAGGCACTGCATGACTATGTGGGCAGTGTATGACACTATATGGGCACTGTATGACACCATGTGGGCAGTGTATGACACTATGTGGGCACTGTATGACACTATGTGAGCACTGTATGACACTATGTGGGCAGTGTATGACTATGTGGGCAGTGTATGACACTATGTGGGCAGTGTATGACACCATGTGGGCAGTGTATGACACCATGTGGGCAGTGTATGACACCATGTGGGCAGTGTATGACTATGTGGGCACTGTATGACTATGTGGGCACTGTATGACTATGTGGGCACTGTATGACTATGTGGGCACTGTATGACACTATAGGGGCACTGTATGACACTATGGGGGCACTGTATGACACTATGGGGGCACTGTATGACACTATAGGGGTACTGTATGACACTATAGGGGCACTGTATGACACTATAGGGGCACTGTGTGACACTATGTGGGCACTGTATGACAATATGTGGGCACTGTATGGCACTGTGTGGGTACTGTATGGCACTGTGTGGGCACTGAATGACACTATCGGGGCAATGAGTGACACTATCGGGGCAATGAGTGACACTATATGACACTATGTGGGCACTGTATGACACTATGTGGGAACTGTATGACACTATGTGGGCTGTGTATGACACTATGTGGGAACTGTATGACACTATGTGGGAACTGTATGACACTATGTGGGCACTGTAGGACTATCTGGGCACTGTATCACACTATGAGGGCACTGTATCACACTATGTGGGCACTATATGGGCACTGTGTGACACTATAAGGGCACTGTGTAACACTATGTGGGCACCGTATGACACTATGGGGGCACCGTATGACACTATGGGGGCACCGCATGACACTATGGGGGCACCGCATGACACTATGGGGGCACCGCATGACACTATGGGGGCACCGCATGACACTATCTGGGCACTGTATGACACCATGTGGGCACTGTATGACACCATGTGGGCAGTGTATGACACCATGTGGGCAGTGTATGACACTATGTGGGCAGTGTATGACACCATGTGGGCACTGTATGACACCATGTGGGCACTGTATGACACCATGTGGGCACTGTATGACACCATATGAGCAGTGTATGACACAATGTGGGCAGTGTATGACACCATGTGGGCAGTGTATGACACCATGTGGACTGTGTATGACACCATGTGGGCACTGCATGACTATGTGGGCAGTGTATGACACTATGTGGACACTGTATGACACTATGTGGGCACTGTATGACACAATGTGGGCAGTGTATGACACCATGTGGGCAGTGTATGACACCATGTGGGCAGTGTATGACACCATGTGGGCAGTGTATGACACCATGTGGGCAGTGTATGACACCATGTGGACTGTGTATGACACCATGTGGGCACTGCATGACTATGTGGGCAGTGTATGACACTATGTGGACACTGTATGACACCATGTGGGCACTGTATGACACTATGTGGGCACTGTATGACACTATGTGGGCACTGTATGACACTATGTGGGCAGTGTATGACACTATGTGGGCAGTGTATGACACTATGTGGGCACTGTATGACACTATGTGGGCAGTGTATGACACTATGTGGGCACTGCATGACTATGTGGGCAGTGTGTGACACCATGTGGGCACTGTATGACACTATGTGGGTACTGTATGACACCATGTGGGCACTGCATGACTATGTGAGCAGTGTGTGACACTATGTGAGCAGTGTATGACACTATGTGGGCACTGTATGACACTATGTGGGCACTGTATGACACTATGTGGGCACTGTATGACACTATGTGGGCACTGCATGACTATGTGGGCAGTGTATGACACCATGTGGACTGTGTATGACACCATGTGGACTGTGTATGACACCATGTGGGCACTGCATGACTATGTGGGCAGTGTATGACACTATGTGGACACTGTATGACACCATGTGGGCACTGTATGACACCATGTGGGCACTGTATGACACTATGTGGGCACTGTATGACACTATGTGGGCACTGTATGACACTATGTGGGCAGTGTATGACACCATGTGGGCACTGTATGACACTATGTGGCCACTGTATGACACTATGTGGGCAGTGTATGACACTATGTGGGCAGTGTATGACACTATGTGGGCACTGCATGACTATGTGGACAGTGTATGACACCATGTGGCACTGTATGACACTATGTGGGTAATGTATGACACCATGTGGGCACTGCATGACTATGTGAGCAGTGTATGACACTATGTGAGCAGTGTATGACACTATGTGGGCACTGTATGACACTATGTGAGCAGTATATGACACTATGTGGGCAGTGTATGACCATGTGAGCAGTGTATGACACCATGTGGGCACTGTATGACACTATGTGGGCACTGTATGACACTATGTGGGCACTGTATGACACTATGTGAGCAGTGTATGACACTATGTGGGCACTGTATGACACTATGTGAGCAGTGTATGACACTATGTGAGCAGTGTATGACACTATGTGAGCAGTGTATGACACTATGTGGGCACTGTATGACACTATGTGGGCACTGTATGACACTATGTGAGCAGTGTATGACACTATGTGGGCAGTGTATGACTATGTGGGCAGTGTATGACTATGTGGGCAGTGTATGACTATGTGGGCAGTGTATGACACTGTGGGCAGTGTATGACTATGGGGGCACTGAATGACACTATGGGGGCACTGAATGACACTATGGGGGCACTGAATGACACTATGGGGGCACTGTATGAGACTATGTGGACACTGTATGACAATATGTGGGCGCTGTATGAAACTATGTGGGCACTGTATGAAACTATGTGGGCACTGTATGAAACTATGTGGGCACTGTGTGACACTATCCGGGCACTGTATATGACTTCATGGGCACTTTATGACACTATGCGGGCACTGTATGACACTATGCGGGCACTGTATGACACTATGCGGGCACTGTATGAAAATGAGGGCACTGTATGACACTATGTGGGCACTGTATGACTATGTGGGCACTGTATAACACTATTTGGGAATTGTCTGACACTATGTGGGCACTGTAACTCTATGTGGGCACTGTATGGCACTGTGTGGGCACTGTGTGACACTATCGGGCCACTGTGACATTATCGGGGCACTGTATATGACTATGTGGGCACTGTATGACACTATGTGGGCTGTGTATGACACCATGTGGGCACTGTATGACACCATGTGGCCACTGTATGACACCATGTGGGCACTGTATGACACTATGTGAGCAGTGTATGACTATGTGGGCACTGTATGACTATGTGGGCAGTGTATGACTATGTGGGCACTGTATGACTATGTGGGCACTGTATGACTATGTGGGCACTGTATGACTATGTGGGCACTGTATGACTATGTGGGCACTGTATGACTATGTGGGCACTGTATGACTATGTGGGCACTGTATGACTATGTGGGCACTGTATGACTCTATGGGGGCACTGAATGACACTATGGGGGCACTGAATGACACTATGTGGGCACTGTGTGAGACTACGTGGGCACTGTATGACAATATGTGGGCACTGTATGAAGCTATGTGGGCACTGTGTGACACTATGTGGGCACTGTGTGACACTATCCGGGCACTGTATATGACTACATGGGCACTTTATGACACTATGAAGGCACTGTATGACACTATGAGGGCACTGTATGGCACTATGCGGGCACTGTATGGCACTATGCGGGCACTGTATGACACAATGAGGGCACTGTATGACACTATGTGGGCACTGTATGACACTATGTGGGCACTGTATGACACTATGTGGGCACTGTATGACTATGTGGGCACTGTATAACACTATTTGGGAATTGTCTGACACTATGTGGGCACTGTATAACTCTGTGTAGGCACTGTGTGGGCACTGTATGGCACTATGTGGGCACTGCATGACTATGTGGGAACTGTATGACACCATGTGGGCAGTGTATGACACTATGTGGGCAGTGTATGACACTATGTGAGCAGTATATGACACTATGTGGGCAGTGTATGACTATGTGGGCAGTGTATGACTATGTGAGCAGTGTATGACACCATGAGGGCACTGTATGACACTATGAGGGCACTGTATGACACTATGAGGGCACTGTATGGCACTATGCGGGCACTGTATGGCACTATGCGGGCACTGTATGGCACTATGCGGGCACTGTATGGCACAATGAGGGCACTGTATGACTATGTGGGCACTGTATAACACTATTTGGGAATTGTCTGACACTATGTGGGCACTGTATAACTGTGTAGGCACTGTGTGGGCACTGTATGGCACTATGTGGGCACTGCATGACTATGTGGGAACTGTATGACACCATGTGGGCAGTGTATGACACTATGTGGGCACTGTATGACACTATGTGAGCAGTATATGACACTATGTGGGCAGTGTATGACTATGTGGGCAGTGTATGACTATGTGGGCAGTGTATGACTATGTGGGCAGTGTATGACTATGTGGGCAGCGTATGACTATGTGGGCAGCGTATGACTATGTGGGCAGCGTATGACTATGTGGGCAGTGTATGACTATGTGGGCAGTGTATGACTCTGTGGGCACTGAATGACTCTGTGGGGGCACTGAATGACACTATGTGGGCACTGTGTGAGACTACGTGGGCACTGTATGACAATATGTGGGCACTGTATGAAGCTATGTGGGCACTGTGTGACACTATGTGGGCACTGTGACACTATCCGGGCACTGTATATGACTACATGGGCACTTTATGACACTATGAGGGCACTGTATGACACTATGAGGGCACTGTATGACACTATGTGGGCAGTGTATGACACTATGGGGGCACCGCATGACACTATGGGGGCACCGCATGACACTATGGGGGCACCGCATGACACTATGGGGGCACTGCATGACACTATCTGGGCACTATGGGGGCACTGTATGACACTATCAGGGCACTATGTGGGCACTGTATGACACTATGTGGGCACTGTATGACACTATGTGGGCACTGTATGACACTATGTGGGTTGTGTACGACACTATGTGGGCTGTGTATGACACTATGTGGGCACTGTATGACACTATGTGGGCTGTGTATGACACTATGTGGGCACTGTATGACACTATGTGGGCACTGTATGACACTATGTGGGCACTGTATGACACTATGTGGGCACTGTATGACACTATGTGGGCACCGTATGACACTATCTGGGCACTATGTGGGCTGTGTATGACACTATGTGGGCACTGTATGACACTATGTGGGCACTGTATGACACTATGTGGGCTGTGTATGACACTATGTGGGCACTATGTGGGCTGTGTATGACACTATGTGGGCACTGTATGACACTATGTGGGCACTGTATGACACTATGTGGGCACTATGTGGGCTGTGTATGACACTATCTGGGCACTGTAAGACACTATGAGGGCAGTGTATGACACTATGTGGGCACCGTATGACACTATCTGGGCACTATGTGGGCACCGTATGACACAATGTGGGCAGTGTATGACACTATGAGGGCAGTGTATGACACTATGAGGGCACTGTATGACACTATGTGGGCTGTGTATGACACTATGTGGGCACTATGTGGGCTGTGTATGACACTTTGTGGGCACTGTATGACACTATGAGGGCACTGTATGACACTATGTGGGCACTGTATGACACTATCTGGGCACTGTATGACACTATGTGGGCTGTGTATGACACTGTGGGCACTGTATGACACTATGTGGGCACTGTATGACACTATGTGGGCACTGTATGACACTATGAGGGCAGTGTATGACACTATGTGGGCAGTGTATGACACTATGAGGGCAGTGTATGACACTATGAGGGCAGTGTATGACACTATCTGGGCACTGTATGACACTATCTGGGCACTGTATGACACTATGTGGGCTGTGTATGACACCATGTGGGCACTGTATGACACTATCTGGGCACTGTATGACACTATGTGGGCTGTGTATGACACTATGTGGGCAGTGTATGACACTATGAGGGCAGTGTATGACACTATCTGGGCACTGTATGACACTATGTGGGCTGTGTATGACACTATGTGGGCACTGTATGACACTATGTGGGCACTGTATGACACTACGAGGGCACTGTATGACACTATCTGGGCACTGTATGACACTATCTGGGCACTGTATGACACTATGTGGGCAGTGTATGACACTATGTGGGCAGTGTATGACACCATGTGGGCACTGTATGACACTATGTGGGCACTGCATGACTATGTGGGCAGTGTATGACACTATGTGAGCAGTATATGACACTATGTGGGCAGTGTATGACTATGTGGGCAGTGTATGACTTTGTGGGCAGTGTATGACTATGTGGGCACTGAATGACTCTATGGGGGCACTGAATGACACTATGGGGGCACTGTATGACAATATATGGGCACTGTATGACAATATGTGGGCACTGTATGACAATATGTGGGCACTGTGTGATACTATCCGGGCACTGTATATGACTACATGGGCACTTTATGACACTATGAGGGCACTGTATGACACATTGAGGGCACTGTATGACACTATGTGGGCACTGTATGACACTATGTGGGCATTGTATGATACTATGTGGGCACTGTATGACACTATGAGGGCACTGTAGGACTATCTGGGCACTGTATCACACTATGAGGGCACTGTATCACACTATGTGGGCACTATATGGGCACTGTGTGACACTATAAGGGCACTGTGTGACACTATGGGGGCACCGTATGACACTATGGGGGCACCGTATGACACTATGGGGGCACCGCATGACACTATGGGGGCACTGCATGACACTATGGGGGCACTGCATGACACTATCTGGGCACTATGGGGGCACTGTATGACACTATCAGGGCACTATGTGGGCACTGTATGACACTATGTGGGCACTGTATGACACTATGTGGGCTGTGTATGACACTATGTGGGCACTGTATGACACTATGTGGGCACTGTATGACACTATGTGGGTTGTGTATGACACTATGTGGGCTGTGTATGACACTATGTGGGCACTGTATGACACTATGTGGGCACTGTATGACACTATGTGGGCTGTGTATGACACTATGTGGGCACTGTATGACACTATGTGGGCACTATGTGGGCTGTGTATGACACTATGTGGGCACTGTAAGACACTATGAGGGCAGTGTATGACACTATGTGGGCACCGTATGACAATATCTGGGCACTATGTGGGCACTGTATGACACTATGTGGGCACTGTATGACACTATGTGGGCTGTGTATGACACTATGTGGGCACTGTATGACACTATGTGGGCACTGTATGACACTATGTGGGCACTATGTGGGCTGTGTATGACACTATGTGGGCACTGTAAGACACTATGAGGGCAGTGTATGACACTATGTGGGCACCGTATGACACTATCTGGGCACTATGTGGGCTGTGTATGACACTATGTGGGCACCGTATGACACTATGAGGGCAGTGTATGACACTATGAGGGCACTGTATGACACTATGAGGGCACTGTATGACACTATGTGGGCACTGTATGACACTATGAGGGCTGTGTATGACACTATGTGGGCACTGTATGACACTATGAGGGCAGTGTATGACACTATGTGGGCACTGTATGACACTATGTGGGAACTGTATGACACTATGTGGGAACTGTATGACACTATGTGGGAACTGTATGACACTATGTGGGAACTGTATGACACTATGTGGGCACTGTATGACACTATGTGGGCACTGTATGACACTATGTGGGAACTGTATGACACTATGTGGGCACTGTATGACACTATGTGGGAACTGTATGACACTATGTGGGAACTGTATGACACTATGTGGGAACTGTATTACACTATGAGGGCACTGTAGGACTATCTGGGCACTGTATCACACTATGAGGGCACTGTATCACACTATGTGGGCACTATATGGGCACTGTGTGACACTATAAGGGCACTGTGTGACACTATGTGGGCACCGTATGACACTATGGGGGCACCGTATGACACTATGGGGGCACCGCATGACACTATGGGGGCACTGCATGACACTATCTGGGCACTATGGGGGCACTGTATGACACTATCAGGGCACTATGTGGGCACTGTATGACACTATGTGGGCACTGTATGACACTATGTGGGCTGTGTATGACACTATGTGGGCACTGTATGACACTATGTGGGCACTGTATGACACTATGTGGGCACTGTATGACACTATGTGGGCACTGTATGACACTATGTGGGCACTGTATGACACTATGTGGGTTGTGTATGACACTATGTGGGCTGTGTATGACACTATGTGGGCACTGTATGACACTATGTGGGCACTGTATGACACTATGTGGGCTGTGTATGACACTATGTGGGCACTGTATGACACTATGTGGGCACTATGTGGGCTGTGTATGACACTATGTGGGCACTGTAAGACACTATGAGGGCAGTGTATGACACTATGTGGGCACCGTATGACACTATCTGGGCACTATGTGGGCTGTGTATGACACTATGTGGGCACTGTATGACACTATGTGGGCACTGTATGACACTATCTGGGCACTATGTGGGCTGTGTATGACACTATGTGGGCACCGTATGACACTATGAGGGCAGTGTATGACACTATGAGGGCACTGTATGACACTATGAGGGCACTGTATGACACTATGTGGGCACTGTATGACACTATGTGGGCACTGTATGACACTATGAGGGCAGTGTATGACACTATGTGGGCACTGTATGACACTATGTGGGCACTGTATGACACTATGTGGGCACTGTATGACACTATGAGGGCACTGTATGACACTATCTGGGCACTGTATGACACTATGTGGGCACTGTATGACACTATGTGGGCACTGTATGACACTATGTGGGCACTGTATGACACTATGTGGGCACTGTATGACACTATGTGGGCTGTGTATGACACTATGTGGGCAGTGTATGACACTATGAGGGCAGTGTATGACACTGAGGGCAGTGTATGACACTATGTGGGCTGTGTATGACACTATGTGGGCACTGTATGACACTATGAGGGCACTGTATGACACTATGTGGGCACTGTATGACACTATCTGGGCACTGTATGACACTATGTGGGCTGTGTATGACACTATGTGGGCACTGTATGACACTATGTGGGCACTGTATGACACTATGAGGGCACTGTATGACACTATGTGGGCACTGTATGACACTATCTGGGCACTGTATGACACTATGTGGGCTGTGTATGACACTATGTGGGCACTGTATGACACTATGTGGGCTGTGTATGACACTATGTGGGCACTGTATGACACTATGAGGGCAGTGTATGACACTATGTGGGCACTGTATGACACTATCTGGGCACTGTATGACACTATGTGGGCTGTGTATGACACTGTGGGCACTGTATGACACTATGTGGGCACTGTATGACACTATGTGGGCACTGTATGACACTATGAGGGCAGTGTATGACACTATGTGGGCAGTGTATGACACTATGAGGGCAGTGTATGACACTATGAGGGCAGTGTATGACACTATCTGGGCACTGTATGACACTATGTGGGCACTGTATGACACTATGTGGGCTGTGTATGACACCATGTGGGCACTGTATGACACTATCTGGGCACTGTATGACACTATGTGGGCTGTGTATGACACTATGTGGGCAGTGTATGACACTATCTGGGCACTGTATGACACTATGTGGGCTGTGTATGACACTATGTGGGCACTGTATGACACTATGTGGGCACTGTATGACACTACGAGGGCACTGTATGACACTATGTGGGCACTGTATGACACTATCTGGGCACTGTATGACACTATGTGGGCTGTGTATGACACTATGTGGGCAGTGTATGACACTATGTGGGCAGTGTATGACACTATGTGGGCAGTGTATGACACCATGTGGGCACTGTATGACACTATGTGGGCACTGCATGACTATGTGGGCAGTGTATGACACTATGTGAGCAGTATATGACACTATGTGGGCAGTGTATGACTATGTGGGCAGTGTATGACTATGTGGGCAGTGTATGACTATGTGGGCAGTGTATGACTTTGTGGGCAGTGTATGACTATGTGGGCACTGAATGACTCTATGGGGGCACTGAATGACACTATGGGGGCACTGAATGACACTATGGGGGCACTGTATGACAATATATGGGCACTGTGTGACAATATGTGGGCACTGTGTGACACTATGTGGGCACTGTGTGATACTATCCGGGCACTGTATATGACTACATGGGCACTTTATGACACTATGAGGGCACTGTATGACACATTGAGGGCACTGTATGACACTATGTGGGCACTGTATGACACTATGTGGGCATTGTATGATACTATGTGGGCACTGTATGACACTATGTGGGCACTGTATGACACTATGTGGGAACTGTATGACACTATGTGGGAACTGTATGACACTATGTGGGAACTGTATTACACTATGAGGGCACTGTAGGACTATCTGGGCACTGTATCACACTATGAGGGCACTGTATCACACTATGTGGGCACTATATGGGCACTGTGTGACACTATAAGGGCACTGTGTGACACTATGTGGGCACCGTTTGACACTATGGGGGCACCGCATGACACTATGGGGGCACCGCATGACACTATGGGGGCACTGCATGACACTATCTGGGCACTATGGGGGCACTGTATGACACTATCAGGGCACTATGTGGGCACTGTATGACACTATGTGGGCACTGTATGACACTATGTGGGCTGTGTATGACACTATGTGGGCACTGTATGACACTATGTGGGCACTGTATGACACTATGTGGGCACTGTATGACACTATGTGGGCAGTGTATGACACTATGTGGGCTGTGTATGACACTATGTGGGCACTGTATGACACTATGTGGGCACTGTATGACACTATGTGGGCTGTGTATGACACTATGTGGGCACTGTATGACACTATGTGGGCACTATGTGGGCTGTGTATGACACTATGTGGGCACTGTAAGACACTATGAGGGCTGTGTATGACACTATGTGGGCACTGTATGACACTATGAGGGCACTGTATGACACTATGTGGGCACTGTATGACACTATCTGGGCACTGTATGACACTATGTGGGCACTGTATGACACTATGTGGGCACTGTATGACACTATGTGGGCACTGTATGACACTATGAGGGCAGTGTATGACACTATGTGGGCACTGTATGACACTATCTGGGCACTGTATGACACTATCTGGGCACTGTATGACACTATGTGGGCACTGTATGACACTATGTGGGCACTGTATGACACTATGTGGGCAGTGTATGACACTATGAGGGCAGTGTATGACACTATGAGGGCAGTGTATGACACTATGTGGGCTGTGTATGACACTATGTGGGCACTGTATGACACTATGAGGGCACTGTATGACACTATGTGGGCACTGTATGACACTATCTGGGCACTGTATGACACTATGTGGGCTGTGTATGACACTATGTGGGCACTGTATGACACTATGTGGGCACTGTATGACACTATGAGGGCACTGTATGACACTATGTGGGCACTGTATGACACTATCTGGGCACTGTATGACACTATGTGGGCTGTGTATGACACTATGTGGGCACTGTATGACACTATGTGGGCTGTGTATGACACTATGTGGGCACTGTATGACACTATGAGGGCAGTGTATGACACTATGTGGGCACTGTATGACACTATGTGGGCTGTGTATGACACTGTGGGCACTGTATGACACTATGTGGGCACTGTATGACACTATGTGGGCACTGTATGACACTATGTGGGCACTGTATGACACTATGTGGGCACTGTATGACACTATGAGGGCAGTGTATGACACTATGTGGGCAGTGTATGACACTATGAGGGCAGTGTATGACACTATCTGGGCACTGTATGACACTATCTGGGCACTGTATGACACTATGTGGGCAGTGTATGACACTATGTGGGCAGTGTATGACACCATGTGGGCACTGTATGACACTATGTGGGCACTGCATGACTATGTGGGCAGTGTATGACACTATGTGAGCAGTATATGACACTATGTGGGCAGTGTATGACTATGTGGGCAGTGTATGACTTTGTGGGCAGTGTATGACTATGTGGGCACTGAATGACTCTATGGGGGCACTGAATGACACTATGGGGGCACTGTATGACAATATATGGGCACTGTATGACAATATGTGGGCACTGTGTGACACTATGTGGGCACTGTGTGATACTATCCAGGACCTGTATATGACTACATGGGCACTTTATGACACTATGAGGGCACTGTATGACACATTGAGGGCACTGTATGACACTATGTGGGCACTGTATGACACTATGTGGGCATTGTATGATACTATGTGGGCACTGTATGACACTATGTGGGCACTGTATGACACTATGTGGGAACTGTATGACACTATGTGGGAACTGTATGACACTATGTGGGAACTGTATTACACTATGAGGGCACTGTAGGACTATCTGGGCACTGTATCACACTATGAGGGCACTGTATCACACTATGTGGGCACTATATGGGCACTGTGTGACACTATAAGGGCACTGTGTGACACTATGGGGGCACCGTATGACACTATGGGGGCACCGCATGACACTATGGGGGCACTGCATGACACTATGGGGGCACTGCATGACACTATCTGGGCACTATGGGGGCACTGTATGACACTATCAGGGCACTATGTGGGCACTGTATGACACTATGTGGGCACTGTATGACACTATGTGGGCTGTGTATGACACTATGTGGGCACTGTATGACACTATGTGGGCACTGTATGACACTATGTGGGTTGTGTATGACACTATGTGGGCTGTGTATGACACTATGTGGGCACTGTATGACACTATGTGGGCACTGTATGACACTATGTGGGCTGTGTATGACACTATGTGGGCACTGTATGACACTATGTGGGCACTATGTGGGCTGTGTATGACACTATGTGGGCACTGTAAGACACTATGAGGGCAGTGTATGACACTATGTGGGCACCGTATGACAATATCTGGGCACTATATGACACTATGTGGGCACTGTATGACACTATGTGGGCTGTGTATGACACTATGTGGGCACTGTATGACACTATGTGGGCACTGTATGACACTATGTGGGCACTGTATGACACTATGTGGGCACTATGTGGGCTGTGTATGACACTATGTGGGCACTGTAAGACACTATGAGGGCAGTGTATGACACTATGTGGGCACCGTATGACACTATCTGGGCACTATGTGGGCTGTGTATGACACTATGTGGGCACCGTATGACACTATGAGGGCAGTGTATGACACTATGAGGGCACTGTATGACACTATGTGGGCACTGTATGACACTATGTGGGCACTGTATGACACTATGTGGGCTGTGTATGACACTATGTGGGCACTGTATGACACTATGAGGGCAGTGTATGACACTATGTGGGCACTGTATGACACTATGTGGGCACTGTATGACACTATGTGGGAACTGTATGACACTATGTGGGAACTGTATGACACTATGTGGGAACTGTATGACACTATGTGGGAACTGTATTACACTATGAGGGCACTGTAGGACTATCTGGGCACTGTATCACACTATGAGGGCACTGTATCACACTATGTGGGCACTATATGGGCACTGTGTGACACTATAAGGGCACTGTGTGACACTATGTGGGCACCGTATGACACTATGGGGGCACCGTATGACACTATGGGGGCACCGCATGACACTGTGGGGGCACTGCATGACACTATGGGGGCACTGCATGACACTATCTGGGCACTATGGGGGCACTGTATGACACTATCAGGGCACTATGTGGGCACTGTATGACACTATGTGGGCACTGTATGACACTATGTGGGCACTGTATGACACTATGTGGGCACTGTAAGACACTATGAGGGCAGTGTATGACACTATGTGGGCACCGTATGACACTATCTGGGCACTATGTGGGCTGTGTATGACACTATGTGGGCACTGTATGACACTATGTGGGCACTGTATGACACTATGTGGGCTGTGTATGACACTATGAGGGCAGTGTATGACACTATGTGGGCACCGTATGACACTATGAGGGCAGTGTATGACACTATGAGGGCACTGTATGACACTATGTGGGCACTGTATGACACTATGTGGGCACTGTATGACACTATGTGGGCACTGTATGACACTATGTGGGCTGTGTATGACACTATGTGGGCACTGTATGACACTATGAGGGCAGTGTATGACACTATGTGGGCACTGTATGACACTATCTGGGCACTGTATGACACTATGTGGGCACTGTATGACACTATGTGGGCACTGTATGACACTATGTGGGCACTGTATGACACTACGAGGGCACTGTATGACACTATGTGGGCACTGTATGACACTATCTGGGCACTGTATGACACTATGTGGGCTGTGTATGACACTATGTGGGCAGTGTATGACACTATGTGGGCAGTGTATGACACCATGTGGGCACTGTATGACACTATGTGGGCACTGCATGACTATGTGGGCAGTGTATGACACTATGTGAGCAGTATATGACACTATGTGAGCAGTATATGACACTATGTGGGCAGTGTATGACTATGTGGGCAGTGTATGACTTTGTGGGCAGTGTATGACTATGTGGGCACTGAATGACTCTATGGGGGCACTGAATGACACTATGGGGGCACTGTATGACAATATATGGGCACTGTATGACAATATGTGGGCACTGTATGACAATATGTGGGCACTGTGTGACACTATGTGGGCACTGTGTGATACTATCCGGGCACTGTATATGACTACATGGGCACTTTATGACACTATGAGGGCACTGTATGACACATTGAGGGCACTGTATGACACTATGTGGGCACTGTATGACACTATGTGGGCATTGTATGATACTATGTGGGCACTGTATGACACTATGAGGGCACTGTAGGACTATCTGGGCACTGTATCACACTATGAGGGCACTGTATCACACTATGTGGGCACTATATGGGCACTGTGTGACACTATAAGGGCACTGTGTGACACTATGGGGGCACCGTATGACACTATGGGGGCACCGTATGACACTATGGGGGCACCGCATGACACTATGGGGGCACTGCATGACACTATGGGGGCACTGCATGACACTATCTGGGCACTATGGGGGCACTGTATGACACTATCAGGGCACTATGTGGGCACTGTATGACACTATGTGGGCACTGTATGACACTATGTGGGCTGTGTATGACACTATGTGGGCACTGTATGACACTATGTGGGCACTGTATGACACTATGTGGGTTGTGTATGACACTATGTGGGCTGTGTATGACACTATGTGGGCACTGTATGACACTATGTGGGCACTGTATGACACTATGTGGGCTGTGTATGACACTATGTGGGCACTGTATGACACTATGTGGGCACTATGTGGGCTGTGTATGACACTATGTGGGCACTGTAAGACACTATGAGGGCAGTGTATGACACTATGTGGGCACCGTATGACAATATCTGGGCACTATGTGGGCACTGTATGACACTATGTGGGCACTGTATGACACTATGTGGGCTGTGTATGACACTATGTGGGCACTGTATGACACTATGTGGGCACTGTATGACACTATGTGGGCACTATGTGGGCTGTGTATGACACTATGTGGGCACTGTAAGACACTATGAGGGCAGTGTATGACACTATGTGGGCACCGTATGACACTATCTGGGCACTATGTGGGCTGTGTATGACACTATGTGGGCACCGTATGACACTATGAGGGCAGTGTATGACACTATGAGGGCACTGTATGACACTATGAGGGCACTGTATGACACTATGTGGGCACTGTATGACACTATGTGGGCTGTGTATGACACTATGTGGGCACTGTATGACACTATGAGGGCAGTGTATGACACTATGTGGGCACTGTATGACACTATGTGGGAACTGTATGACACTATGTGGGAACTGTATGACACTATGTGGGAACTGTATGACACTATGTGGGAACTGTATGACACTATGTGGGCACTGTATGACACTATGTGGGCACTGTATGACACTATGTGGGAACTGTATGACACTATGTGGGCACTGTATGACACTATGTGGGAACTGTATGACACTATGTGGGAACTGTATGACACTATGTGGGAACTGTATTACACTATGAGGGCACTGTAGGACTATCTGGGCACTGTATCACACTATGAGGGCACTGTATCACACTATGTGGGCACTATATGGGCACTGTGTGACACTATGTGGGCACCGTATGACACTATGGGGGCACCGTATGACACTATGGGGGCACCGCATGACACTATGGGGGCACTGCATGACACTATGGGGGCACTGCATGACACTATCTGGGCACTATGGGGGCACTGTATGACACTATCAGGGCACTATGTGGGCACTGTATGACACTATGTGGGCACTGTATGACACTATGTGGGCTGTGTATGACACTATGTGGGCACTGTATGACACTATGTGGGCACTGTATGACACTATGTGGGCACTGTATGACACTATGTGGGTTGTGTATGACACTATGTGGGCTGTGTATGACACTATGTGGGCACTGTATGACACTATGTGGGCACTGTATGACACTATGTGGGCTGTGTATGACACTATGTGGGCACTGTATGACACTATGTGGGCACTATGTGGGCTGTGTATGACACTATGTGGGCACTGTAAGACACTATGAGGGCAGTGTATGACACTATGTGGGCACCGTATGACACTATCTGGGCACTATGTGGGCTGTGTATGACACTATGTGGGCACTGTATGACACTATGTGGGCACTGTATGACACTATGTGGGCTGTGTATGACACTATGTGGGCTGTGTATGACACTATGTGGGCACTGTATGACACTATGTGGGCACTATGTGGGCTGTGTATGACACTATGTGGGCACTGTAAGACACTATGAGGGCAGTGTATGACACTATGTGGGCACCGTATGACACTATCTGGGCACTATGTGGGCTGTGTATGACACTATGTGGGCACCGTATGACACTATGAGGGCAGTGTATGACACTATGAGGGCACTGTATGACACTATGTGGGCACTGTATGACACTATGTGGGCACTGTATGACACTATGTGGGCACTGTATGACACTATGAGGGCAGTGTATGACACTATCTGGGCACTGTATGACACTATGTGGGCACTGTATGACACTATGTGGGCACTGTATGACACTATGAGGGCAGTGTATGACACTATGTGGGCACTGTATGACACTATCTGGGCACTGTATGACACTATGTGGGCACTGTATGACACTATGTGGGCACTGTATGACACTATGTGGGCACTGTATGACACTATGTGGGCTGTGTATGACACTATGTGGGCAGTGTATGACACTATGAGGGCAGTGTATGACACTGAGGGCAGTGTATGACACTATGTGGGCTGTGTATGACACTATGTGGGCACTGTATGACACTATGAGGGCACTGTATGACACTATGTGGGCACTGTATGACACTATCTGGGCACTGTATGACACTATGTGGGCTGTGTATGACACTATGTGGGCACTGTATGACACTATGTGGGCACTGTATGACACTATGAGGGCACTGTATGACACTATGTGGGCACTGTATGACACTATCTGGGCACTGTATGACACTATGTGGGCTGTGTATGACACTATGTGGGCACTGTATGACACTATGTGGGCACTATGTGGGCTGTGTATGACACTATGTGGGCACTGTATGACACTATGAGGGCAGTGTATGACACTATGTGGGCACTGTATGACACTATCTGGGCACTGTATGACACTATGTGGGCTGTGTATGACACTGTGGGCACTGTATGACACTATGTGGGCACTGTATGACACTATGTGGGCACTGTATGACACTATGAGGGCAGTGTATGACACTATGTGGGCAGTGTATGACACTATGAGGGCAGTGTATGACACTATGAGGGCAGTGTATGACACTATCTGGGCACTGTATGACACTATGTGGGCACTGTATGACACTATGTGGGCTGTGTATGACACCATGTGGGCACTGTATGACACTATCTGGGCACTGTATGACACTATGTGGGCTGTGTATGACACTATGTGGGCAGTGTATGACACTATCTGGGCACTGTATGACACTATGTGGGCTGTGTATGACACTATGTGGGCACTGTATGACACTACGTGGGCACTGTATGACACTACGAGGGCACTGTATGACACTATGTGGGCACTGTATGACACTATCTGGGCACTGTATGACACTATGTGGGCTGTGTATGACACTATGTGGGCAGTGTATGACACTATGTGGGCAGTGTATGACACTATGTGGGCAGTGTATGACACCATGTGGGCACTGTATGACACTATGTGGGCACTGCATGACTATGTGGGCAGTGTATGACACTATGTGAGCAGTATATGACACTATGTGGGCAGTGTATGACTATGTGGGCAGTGTATGACTATGTGGGCAGTGTATGACTATGTGGGCAGTGTATGACTTTGTGGGCAGTGTATGACTATGTGGGCACTGAATGACTCTATGGGGGCACTGAATGACACTATGGGGGCACTGAATGACACTATGGGGGCACTGTATGACAATATATGGGCACTGTGTGACAATATGTGGGCACTGTGTGACACTATGTGGGCACTGTGTGATACTATCCGGGCACTGTATATGACTACATGGGCACTTTATGACACTATGAGGGCACTGTATGACACATTGAGGGCACTGTATGACACTATGTGGGCACTGTATGACACTATGTGGGCATTGTATGATACTATGTGGGCACTGTATGACACTATGTGGGCACTGTATGACACTATGTGGGAACTGTATGACACTATGTGGGAACTGTATGACACTATGTGGGAACTGTATTACACTATGAGGGCACTGTAGGACTATCTGGGCACTGTATCACACTATGAGGGCACTGTATCACACTATGTGGGCACTATATGGGCACTGTGTGACACTATAAGGGCACTGTGTGACACTATGTGGGCACCGTTTGACACTATGGGGGCACCGCATGACACTATGGGGGCACCGCATGACACTATGGGGGCACTGCATGACACTATCTGGGCACTATGGGGGCACTGTATGACACTATCAGGGCACTATGTGGGCACTGTATGACACTATGTGGGCACTGTATGACACTATGTGGGCTGTGTATGACACTATGTGGGCACTGTATGACACTATGTGGGCACTGTATGACACTATGTGGGCAGTGTATGACACTATGTGGGCTGTGTATGACACTATGTGGGCACTGTATGACACTATGTGGGCACTGTATGACACTATGTGGGCTGTGTATGACACTATGTGGGCACTGTATGACACTATGTGGGCACTATGTGGGCTGTGTATGACACTATGTGGGCACTGTATGACACTATGAGGGCACTGTATGACACTATGTGGGCACTGTATGACACTATCTGGGCACTGTATGACACTATGTGGGCACTGTATGACACTATGTGGGCACTGTATGACACTATGTGGGCACTGTATGACACTATGAGGGCAGTGTATGACACTATGTGGGCACTGTATGACACTATCTGGGCACTGTATGACACTATGTGGGCACTGTATGACACTATGTGGGCACTGTATGACACTATGTGGGCAGTGTATGACACTATGAGGGCAGTGTATGACACTATGAGGGCAGTGTATGACACTATGTGGGCTGTGTATGACACTATGTGGGCACTGTATGACACTATGAGGGCACTGTATGACACTATGTGGGCACTGTATGACACTATCTGGGCACTGTATGACACTATGTGGGCTGTGTATGACACTATGTGGGCACTGTATGACACTATGTGGGCACTGTATGACACTATGAGGGCACTGTATGACACTATGTGGGCACTGTATGACACTATCTGGGCACTGTATGACACTATGTGGGCTGTGTATGACACTATGTGGGCACTGTATGACACTATGTGGGCACTATGTGGGCTGTGTATGACACTATGTGGGCACTGTATGACACTATGAGGGCAGTGTATGACACTATGTGGGCACTGTATGACACTATGTGGGCTGTGTATGACACTGTGGGCACTGTATGACACTATGTGGGCACTGTA
Organism: Rhinoderma darwinii; assembly: GCF_050947455.1. Taxonomy (NCBI): domain Eukaryota; kingdom Metazoa; phylum Chordata; class Amphibia; order Anura; family Rhinodermatidae; genus Rhinoderma; species Rhinoderma darwinii. The sequence continues at coordinate 127,994 of NW_027463871.1, forward strand.
TGACACTATGTGGGCACTGTATGACACTATGTGGGCACTGTATGACACTATGTGGGCACTGTATGACACTATGAGGGCAGTGTATGACACTATGTGGGCAGTGTATGACACTATGAGGGCAGTGTATGACACTATCTGGGCACTGTATGACACTATCTGGGCACTGTATGACACTATGTGGGCAGTGTATGACACTATGTGGGCAGTGTATGACACCATGTGGGCACTGTATGACACTATGTGGGCACTGCATGACTATGTGGGCAGTGTATGACACTATGTGAGCAGTATATGACACTATGTGGGCAGTGTATGACTATGTGGGCAGTGTATGACTTTGTGGGCAGTGTATGACTCTATGTGGGCACTGAATGACTCTATGGGGGCACTGAATGACTCTATGGGGGCACTGTATGACAATATATGGGCACTGTATGACAATATGTGGGCACTGTGTGACACTATGTGGGCACTGTGTGATACTATCCGGGACCTGTATATGACTACATGGGCACTTTATGACACTATGAGGGCACTGTATGACACATTGAGGGCACTGTATGACACTATGTGGGCACTGTATGACACTATGTGGGCATTGTATGATACTATGTGGGCACTGTATGACACTATGTGGGCACTGTATGACACTATGTCGGAACTGTATGACACTATGTGGGAACTGTATGACACTATGTGGGAACTGTATTACACTATGAGGGCACTGTAGGACTATCTGGGCACTGTATCACACTATGAGGGCACTGTATCACACTATGTGGGCACTATATGGGCACTGTGTGACACTATAAGGGCACTGTGTGACACTATGGGGGCACCGTATGACACTATGGGGGCACCGTATGACACTATGGGGGCACCGCATGACACTATGGGGGCACTGCATGACACTATGGGGGCACTGCATGACACTATCTGGGCACTATGGGGGCACTGTATGACACTATCAGGGCACTATGTGGGCACTGTATGACACTATGTGGGCACTGTATGACACTATGTGGGCTGTGTATGACACTATGTGGGCACTGTATGACACTATGTGGGCACTGTATGACACTATGTGGGTTGTGTATGACACTATGTGGGCTGTGTATGACACTATGTGGGCACTGTATGACACTATGTGGGCACTGTATGACACTATGTGGGCTGTGTATGACACTATGTGGGCACTGTATGACACTATGTGGGCACTATGTGGGCTGTGTATGACACTATGTGGGCACTGTAAGACACTATGAGGGCAGTGTATGACACTATGTGGGCACCGTATGACAATATCTGGGCACTATGTGGGCACTGTATGACACTATGTGGGCACTGTATGACACTATGTGGGCTGTGTATGACACTATGTGGGCTGTGTATGACACTATGTGGGCACTGTATGACACTATGTGGGCACTGTATGACACTATGTGGGCACTATGTGGGCTGTGTATGACACTATGTGGGCACTGTAAGACACTATGAGGGCAGTGTATGACACTATGTGGGCACCGTATGACACTATCTGGGCACTATGTGGGCTGTGTATGACACTATGTGGGCACCGTATGACACTATGAGGGCAGTGTATGACACTATGAGGGCACTGTATGACACTATGTGGGCACTGTATGACACTATGTGGGCTGTGTATGACACTATGTGGGCACTGTATGACACTATGAGGGCAGTGTATGACACTATGTGGGCACTGTATGACACTATGTGGGCACTGTATGACACTATGTGGGAACTGTATGACACTATGTGGGAACTGTATGACACTATGTGGGAACTGTATGACACTATGTGGGAACTGTATTACACTATGAGGGCACTGTAGGACTATCTGGGCACTGTATCACACTATGAGGGCACTGTATCACACTATGTGGGCACTATATGGGCACTGTGTGACACTATAAGGGCACTGTGTGACACTATGTGGGCACCGTATGACACCATGGGGGCACCGTATGACACTATGGGGGCACCGCATGACACTGTGGGGGCACTGCATGACACTATGGGGGCACTGCATGACACTATCTGGGCACTATGGGGGCACTGTATGACACTATCAGGGCACTATGTGGGCACTGTATGACACTATGTGGGCACTGTATGACACTATGTGGGCTGTGTATGACACTATGTGGGCACTGTATGACACTATGTGGGCACTGTATGACACTATGTGGGCACTGTATGACACTATGTGGGCTGTGTATGACACTATGTGGGCTGTGTATGACACTATGTGGGCACTGTATGACACTATGTGGGCACTGTATGACACTATGTGGGCACTGTATGACACTATGTGGGCACTGTATGACACTATGTGGGCACTGTATGACACTATGTGGGCACTGTAAGACACTATGAGGGCAGTGTATGACACTATGTGGGCACCGTATGACACTATCTGGGCACTATGTGGGCTGTGTATGACACTATGTGGGCACTGTATGACACTATGTGGGCACTGTATGACACTATGTGGGCTGTGTATGACACTATGTGGGCACTGTATGACACTATGTGGGCACTGTATGACACTATGTGGGCACTATGTGGGCTGTGTATGACACTATGTGGGCACTGTAAGACACTATGAGGGCAGTGTATGACACTATGTGGGCACCGTATGACACTATCTGGGCACTATGTGGGCTGTGTATGACACTATGTGGGCACCGTATGACACTATGAGGGCAGTGTATGACACTATGAGGGCACTGTATGACACTATGTGGGCACTGTATGACACTATGTGGGCACTGTATGACACTATGTGGGCACTGTATGACACTATGTGGGCTGTGTATGACACTATGTGGGCACTGTATGACACTATGAGGGCAGTGTATGACACTATGTGGGCACTGTATGACACTATGTGGGCACTGTATGACACTATGTGGGCACTGTATGACACTATGTGGGCACTGTATGACACTATGTGGGCACTGTATGACACTATGTGGGCTGTGTATGACACTATGTGGGCAGTGTATGACACTATGAGGGCAGTGTATGACACTATGAGGGCTGTGTATGACACTATGTGGGCTGTGTATGACACTATGTGGGCACTGTATGACACTATGAGGGCACTGTATGACACTATGTGGGCACTGTATGACACTATCTGGGCACTGTATGACACTATGTGGGCTGTGTATGACACTATGTGGGCACTGTATGACACTATGTGGGCACTGTATGACACTATGAGGGCACTGTATGACACTATGTGGGCACTGTATGACACTATCTGGGCACTGTATGACACTATCTGGGCTGTGTATGACACTATGTGGGCACTGTATGACACTATGTGGGCACTATGTGGGCTGTGTATGACACTATGTGGGCACTGTATGACACTATGAGGGCAGTGTATGACACTATGTGGGCACTGTATGACACTATGTGGGCACTGTATGACACTATGTGGGCTGTGTATGACACTGTGGGCACTGTATGACACTATGTGGGCACTGTATGACACTATGAGGGCAGTGTATGACACTATGTGGGCAGTGTATGACACTATGAGGGCAGTGTATGACACTATGAGGGCAGTGTATGACACTATGAGGGCAGTGTATGACACTATGTGGGCACTGTATGACACTATGTGGGCTGTGTATGACACCATGTGGGCACTGTATGACACTATGTGGGCTGTGTATGACACTATGTGGGCAGTGTATGACACTATCTGGGCACTGTATGACACTATGTGGGCTGTGTATGACACTATGTGGGCACTGTATGACACTATGTGGGCACTGTATGACACTACGAGGGCACTGTATGACACTATGTGGGCACTGTATGACACTATCTGGGCACTGTATGACACTATGTGGGCTGTGTATGACACTATGTGGGCAGTGTATGACACTATGTGGGCAGTGTATGACACTATGTGGGCAGTGTATGACACCATGTGGGCACTGTATGACACTATGTGGGCACTGCATGACTATGTGGGCAGTGTATGACACTATGTGAGCAGTATATGACACTATGTGGGCAGTGTATGACTATGTGGGCAGTGTATGACTATGTGGGCAGTGTATGACTATGTGGGCAGTGTATGACTTTGTGGGCAGTGTATGACTATGTGGGCACTGAATGACTCTATGGGGGCACTGAATGACACTATGGGGGCACTGAATGACACTATGGGGGCACTGTATGACAATATATGGGCACTGTATGACAATATGTGGGCACTGTGTGACACTATGTGGGCACTGTGTGATACTATCCGGGCACTGTATATGACTACATGGGCACTTTATGACACTATGAGGGCACTGTATGACACATTGAGGGCACTGTATGACACTATGTGGGCACTGTATGACACTATGTGGGCATTGTATGATACTATGTGGGCACTGTATGACACTATGTGGGCACTGTATGACACTATGTGGGAACTGTATGACACTATGTGGGAACTGTATGACACTATGTGGGAACTGTATTACACTATGAGGGCACTGTAGGACTATCTGGGCACTGTATCACACTATGAGGGCACTGTATCACACTATGTGGGCACTATATGGGCACTGTGTGACACTATAAGGGCACTGTGTGACACTATGTGGGCACCGTATGACACTATGGGGGCACCGCATGACACTATGGGGGCACCGCATGACACTATGGGGGCACTGCATGACACTATCTGGGCACTATGGGGGCACTGTATGACACTATCAGGGCACTATGTGGGCACTGTATGACACTATGTGGGCACTGTATGACACTATGTGGGCTGTGTATGACACTATGTGGGCACTGTATGACACTATGTGGGCACTGTATGACACTATGTGGGCACTGTATGACACTATGTGGGCTGTGTATGACACTATGTGGGCTGTGTATGACACTATGTGGGCACTGTATGACACTATGTGGGCACTGTATGACACTATGTGGGCTGTGTATGACACTATGTGGGCACTGTATGACACTATGTGGGCACTATGTGGGCTGTGTATGACACTATGTGGGCACTGTAAGACACTATGAGGGCTGTGTATGACACTATGTGGGCACTGTATGACACTATGAGGGCACTGTATGACACTATGTGGGCACTGTATGACACTATGTGGGCACTGTATGACACTATGTGGGCACTGTATGACACTATGTGGGCACTGTATGACACTATGTGGGCACTGTATGACACTATGAGGGCAGTGTATGACACTATGAGGGCAGTGTATGACACTATGTGGGCACTGTATGACACTATGTGGGCACTGTATGACACTATCTGGGCACTGTATGACACTATGTGGGCACTGTATGACACTATGTGGGCACTGTATGACACTATGTGGGCTGTGTATGACACTATGTGGGCAGTGTATGACACTATGAGGGCAGTGTATGACACTATGAGGGCAGTGTATGACACTATGAGGGCAGTGTATGACACTATGAGGGCAGTGTATGACACTATGTGGGCACTGTATGACACTATGAGGGCACTGTATGACACTATGTGGGCACTGTATGACACTATGTGGGCTGTGTATGACACTATGTGGGCTGTGTATGACACTATGTGGGCACTGTATGACACTATGTGGGCACTGTATGACACTATGAGGGCACTGTATGACACTATGTGGGCACTGTATGACACTATCTGGGCACTGTATGACACTATGTGGGCTGTGTATGACACTATGTGGGCACTATGTGGGCTGTGTATGACACTATGTGGGCACTGTATGACACTATGAGGGCAGTGTATGACACTATGTGGGCACTGTATGACACTATCTGGGCACTGTATGACACTATGTGGGCTGTGTATGACACTGTGGGCACTGTATGACACTATGTGGGCACTGTATGACACTATGTGGGCACTGTATGACACTATGTGGGCACTGTATGACACTATGAGGGCAGTGTATGACACTATGTGGGCAGTGTATGACACTATGAGGGCAGTGTATGACACTATGAGGGCAGTGTATGACACTATCTGGGCACTGTATGACACTATGTGGGCACTGTATGACACTATGTGGGCTGTGTATGACACCATGTGGGCACTGTATGACACTATCTGGGCACTGTATGACACTATGTGGGCTGTGTATGACACTATGTGGGCAGTGTATGACACTATCTGGGCACTGTATGACACTATGTGGGCTGTGTATGACACTATGTGGGCACTGTATGACACTATGTGGGCACTGTATGACACTACGAGGGCACTGTATGACACTATGTGGGCACTGTATGACACTATCTGGGCACTGTATGACACTATGTGGGCTGTGTATGACACTATGTGGGCAGTGTATGACACCATGTGGGCACTGTATGACACTATGTGGGCACTGCATGACTATGTGGGCAGTGTATGACACTATGTGAGCAGTATATGACACTATGTGGGCAGTGTATGACTATGTGGGCAGTGTATGACTATGTGGGCAGTGTATGACTATGTGGGCAGTGTATGACTATGTGGGCAGTGTATGACTTTGTGGGCAGTGTATGACTATGTGGGCACTGAATGACTCTATGGGGGCACTGAATGACACTATGGGGGCACTGAATGACACTATGGGGGCACTGTATGACAATATATGGGCACTGTATGACAATATGTGGGCACTGTGTGACACTATGTGGGCACTGTGTGATACTATCCGGGCACTGTATATGACTACATGGGCACTTTATGACACTATGAGGGCACTGTATGACACATTGAGGGCACTGTATGACACTATGTGGGCACTGTATGACACTATGTGGGCATTGTATGATACTATGTGGGCACTGTATGACACTATGTGGGCACTGTATGACACTATGTGGGAACTGTATGACACTATGTGGGAACTGTATGACACTATGTGGGAACTGTATTACACTATGAGGGCACTGTAGGACTATCTGGGCACTGTATCACACTATGAGGGCACTGTATCACACTATGTGGGCACTATATGGGCACTGTGTGACACTATAAGGGCACTGTGTGACACTATGTGGGCACCGTATGACACTATGGGGGCACCGCATGACACTATGGGGGCACCGCATGACACTATGGGGGCACTGCATGACACTATCTGGGCACTATGGGGGCACTGTATGACACTATCAGGGCACTATGTGGGCACTGTATGACACTATGTGGGCTGTGTATGACACTATGTGGGCACTGTATGACACTATGTGGGCACTGTATGACACTATGTGGGCACTGTATGACACTATGTGGGCACTGTATGACACTATGTGGGCTGTGTATGACACTATGTGGGCACTGTATGACACTATGTGGGCACTGTATGACACTATGTGGGCACTGTATGACACTATGTGGGCTGTGTATGACACTATGTGGGCACTGTATGACACTATGTGGGCACTATGTGGGCTGTGTATGACACTATGTGGGCACTGTAAGACACTATGAGGGCTGTGTATGACACTATGTGGGCACTGTATGACACTATGAGGGCAGTGTATGACACTATGTGGGCACTGTATGACACTATCTGGGCACTGTATGACACTATGTGGGCACTGTATGACACTATGTGGGCACTGTATGACACTATGTGGGCACTGTATGACACTATGAGGGCAGTGTATGACACTATGTGGGCACTGTATGACACTATCTGGGCACTGTATGACACTATCTGGGCACTGTATGACACTATGTGGGCACTGTATGACACTATGTGGGCACTGTATGACACTATGTGGGCACTGTATGACACTATGTGGGCTGTGTATGACACTATGTGGGCAGTGTATGACACTATGAGGGCAGTGTATGACACTATGAGGGCAGTGTATGACACTATGTGGGCACTGTATGACACTATGAGGGCACTGTATGACACTATCTGGGCACTGTATGACACTATGTGGGCTGTGTATGACACTATGTGGGCACTGTATGACACTATGTGGGCACTGTATGACACTATGAGGGCACTGTATGACACTATGTGGGCACTGTATGACACTATCTGGGCACTGTATGACACTATGTGGGCTGTGTATGACACTATGTGGGCACTGTATGACACTGTGGGCACTATGTGGGCTGTGTATGACACTATGTGGGCACTGTATGACACTATGAGGGCAGTGTATGACACTATGTGGGCTGTGTATGACACTGTGGGCACTGTATGACACTATGTGGGCACTGTATGACACTATGTGGGCACTGTATGACACTATGTGGGCACTGTATGACACTATGTGGGCACTGTATGACACTATGTGGGCACTGTATGACACTATGTGGGCACTGTATGACACTATGAGGGCAGTGTATGACACTATGAGGGCAGTGTATGACACTATGAGGGCAGTGTATGACACTATCTGGGCACTGTATGACACTATGTGGGCACTGTATGACACTATGTGGGCTGTGTATGACACCATGTGGGCACTGTATGACACTATCTGGGCACTGTATGACACTATGTGTGCTGTGTATGACACTATGTGGGCAGTGTATGACACTATCTGGGCACTGTATGACACTATGTGGGCTGTGTATGACACTATGTGGGCACTGTATGACACTACGAGGGCACTGTATGACACTATGTGGGCACTGTATGACACTATCTGGGCACTGTATGACACTATGTGGGCTGTGTATGACACTATGTGGGCAGTGTATGACACTATGTGGGCAGTGTATGACACCATGTGGGCACTGTATGACACTATGTGGGCACTGCATGACTATGTGGGCAGTGTATGACACTATGTGAGCAGTATATGACACTATGTGGGCAGTGTATGACTATGTGGGCAGTGTATGACTATGTGGGCAGTGTATGACTATGTGGGCAGTGTATGACTATGTGGGCAGTGTATGACTTTGTGGGCAGTGTATGACTATGTGGGCACTGAATGACTCTATGGGGGCACTGAATGACACTATGGGGGCACTGAATGACAATATATGGGCACTGTATGACAATATGTGGGCACTGTGTGACACTATGTGGGCACTGTGTGATACTATCCGGGCACTGTATATGACTACATGGGCACTTTATGACACTATGAGGGCACTGTATGACACATTGAGGGCACTGTATGACACATTGAGGGCACTGTATGACACTATGTGGGCACTGTATGATACTATGTGGGCACTGTATGACACTATGTGGGCACTGTATGACACTATGTGGGAACTGTATGACACTATGTGGGAACTGTATGACACTATGTGGGAACTGTATTACACTATGAGGGCACTGTAGGACTATCTGGGCACTGTATCACACTATGAGGGCACTGTATCACACTATGTGGGCACTATATGGGCACTGTGTGACACTATAAGGGCACTGTGTGACACTATGTGGGCACCGTATGACACTATGGGGGCACCGCATGACACTATGGGGGCACCGCATGACACTATGGGGGCACCGCATGACACTATCTGGGCACTATGGGGGCACTGTATGACACTATCAGGGCACTATGTGGGCACTGTATGACACTATGTGGGCACTGTATGACACTATGTGGGCACTGTATGACACTATGTGGGCACTGTATGACACTATGTGGGCACTGTATGACACTATGTGGGCACTGTATGACACTATGTGGGTTGTGTATGACACTATGTGGGCTGTGTATGACACTATGTGGGCACTGTATGACACTATGTGGGCACTGTATGACACTATGTGGGCTGTGTATGACACTATGTGGGCACTGTATGACACTATGTGGGCACTATGTGGGCTGTGTATGACACTATGTGGGCACTGTAAGACACTATGAGGGCAGTGTATGACACTATGTGGGCACCGTATGACAATATCTGGGCACTATGTGGGCACTGTATGACACTATGTGGGCACTGTATGACACTATGTGGGCTGTGTATGACACTATGTGGGCACTGTATGACACTATGTGGGCACTGTATGACACTATGTGGGCACTTTATGACACTATGTGGGCTGTGTATGACACTATGTGGGCACTGTATGACACTATGTGGGCACTGTATGACACTATGTGGGCTGTGTATGACACTATGTGGGCACTGTATGACACTATGTGGGCACTATGTGGGCTGTGTATGACACTATGTGGGCACTGTAAGACACTATGAGGGCAGTGTATGACACTATGTGGGCACTGTATGACACTATGTGGGCACTGTATGACACTATGTGGGCTGTGTATGACACTATGTGGGCACTGTATGACACTATGTGGGCACTATGTGGGCTGTGTATGACACTATGTGGGCACTGTAAGACACTATGAGGGCACCGTATGACACTATCTGGGCACTATGTGGGCTGTGTATGACACTATGTGGGCACCGTATGACACTATGAGGGCAGTGTATGACACTATGAGGGCAGTGTATGACACTATGTGGGCACTGTATGACACTATGTGGGCACTGTATGACACTATGTGGGCTGTGTATGACACTATGTGGGCACTGTATGACACTATGAGGGCAGTGTATGACACTATGTGGGCACTGTATGACACTATCTGGGCACTGTATGACACTATGTGGGCACTGTATGACACTATGTGGGCACTGTATGACACTATGAGGGCAGTGTATGACACTATGTGGGCACTGTATGACACTATGAGGGCAGTGTATGACACTATGAGGGCAGTGTATGACACTATCTGGGCACTGTATGACACTATGTGGGCACTGTATGACACTATGTGGGCTGTGTATGACACTATGTGGGCTGTGTATGACACTATGTGGGCAGTGTATGACACTATGTGGGCAGTGTATGACACTATGTGGGCTGTGTATGACACTATGTGGGCACTGTATGACACTATGAGGGCACTGTATGACACTATGAGGGCACTGTATGACACTATCTGGGCACTGTATGACACTATGTGGGCTGTGTATGACACTATGTGGGCACTGTATGACACTATGAGGGCACTGTATGACACTATGTGGGCAGTGTATGACACTATGTGGGCACTGTATGACACTATGTGGGCACTGTATGACACTATGAGGGCAGTGTATGACACTATGAGGGCAGTACATGACACTATGAGGGCAGTGTATGACACTATGAGGGCAGTGTATGACAGTATCTGGGCACTGTATGACACGATGGGGGCAAGGTTTGGCACCTCAGGCAGTGTGACAAAAATTTAAATAAACCCGTGCAGTGACACATTGCTGTCCCTTTTTGGCTCGTGTGGGGACACCTGTAGAAGGGACACAGAACATTGAGAATTTGTCACTTTTTCTGAAATGTCTATATTGGTAATGTGCCACATACATTGAATACCATGTCCACTTTACTGCAATAACCCAGTGCGGCCACTTCCGTCTGTTTCCTCTCATTCTAAGTTAGAGATTTTGGTTATTTTATTGCGTTTTGTGACGTCGTTGATGTTAATGGTCTTGTGTTTCTTCCACAGTGTACGGCGCTCCATGTCCCCGGAACGTCTCTCATTTATGAAAAGGGATATGTCAGATGCCCGTAGGGGGGCACTGGTGTCCACCGGAGGGAGGAGAGATGGGTGAGTGCGCCAGGGCCTCCACTAATACTCTATACATCACTAAAGGGCGGAGCTGACAGCTATTTACTGACATGTGACCTGCGGGCGCCACCACCACATGTATGCGTCTGTCAGATGTCCCTGCACTTACATTCAATACAACTGTATGAGGTAATCACACAGGGCTGCATTTAATTATCAACCATTACAGTGATGCTGCACCGTCACCATATTGTAGTCACACCACTACTCTCATCATATTGTAGACACACCACCACTACTGTCATCATATTGTAGTCACACCACCACTACTCTCATCATATTGTAGTCACACCACTACTCTCATCATATTGTAGACACACCACCACTACTGTCATCATATTGTAGTCACACCACCACCGTCATCATATTGTAGACACACCACCACTACTCTCATCATATTGTAGTCACACCACCACCACTGTCATCATATTGTTGTCACACCACCACCACTGTCATCATATTGTAGTCACACCACCACTACTCTCATCATATTGTAGTCACACCACCACTACTCTCATCATATTGTAGACACACCACCACTACTGTCATCATATTGTAGTCACACCACCACTACTCTCATCATATTGTAGACACACCACCACTACTCTCATCATATTGTAGACACACCACCACTACTCTCATCATATTGTAGACACACCACCACTACTCTCATCATATTGTAGTCACACCACCACTACTGTCATCATATTGTAGTCACACCACCACTACTGTCATCATATTGTAGCCACACCACCACTACTCTCATCATATTGTAGTCACACCACCACTACTCTCATCATATTGTAGTCACACCACCACTACTCTCATCATATTGTAGTCACACCACCACTACTCTCATCATATTGTAGTCACACCACCACTACTCTCATCATATTGTAGTCACACCACCACTACTCTCATCATATTGTAGTCACACCACCACTACTCACATCATATTGTAGTCACACCACCACTACTGTCATCATATTGTAGTCACACCACTACTACTGTCATCATATTGTAGTCACACCACTACTACTGTCATCATATTGTAGTCACACCACTACTGTCATCATATTGTAGCCACACCACCACTACTGTCATCATATTGTAGTCACCCCACCACTACTGTCATCATATTGTAGTCACCCCACCACTACTGTCATCATATTGTAGTCACACCACCACTACTGTCATCATATTGTAGTCACACCACCACTACTGTCATCATATTGTAGTCACACCACCACTACTGTCATCATATTGTAGTCACACCACCACTACTATCATCATATTGTAGTCACACCACTACTACTCTCATCATATTGTAGTCACACCACCACTACTCTCATCATATTGTAGTCACACCACCACCACTGTCATCATATTGTAGTCACACCACCACTACTGTCATCATATTGTAGTCACACCACCACCACTGTCATCATATTGTAGTCACACCACCACCACTGTCATCATATTGTAGTCACACCACCACTACTGTCATCATATTGTAGTCACACCACCACCGTCATCATATTGTAGTCACACCACCACTACTGTCATCATATTGTTGTCACACCACCACCACTGTCATCATATTGTAGTCACACCACCACTACTCTCATCATATTGTAGTCACACCACCACTACTCTCATCATATTGTAGACACACCACCACTACTGTCATCATATTGTAGACACACCACCACTACTCTCATCATATTGTAGACACACCACGACTACTCTCATCATATTGTAGACACACCACCACTACTGTCATCATATTGTAGTCACACCACCACTACTCTCATCATATTGTAGTCACACCACCACTACTCTCATCATATTGTAGACACACCACCACTACTCTCATCATATTGTAGACACACCACCACTACTCTCATCATATTGTAGACACACCACCACTACTCTCATCATATTGTAGTCACAGCACCACTACTCTCATCATATTGTAGTCACACCACCACTACTGTTATCATATTGTAGCCACACCACCACTACTGTCATCATATTGTAGTCACACCACCACTACGGTCATCATATTGTAGTCACACCACCACTACTGTCATCATATTGTAGTCACACCACTACTGTCATCATATTGTAGCCACACCACCACTACTGTCATCATATTGTAGTCACACCACTACTGTCATCATATTGTAGTCACCCCACCACTACTGTCATCATATTGTAGTCACCCCACCACTACTGTCATCATATTGTAGTCACACCACCACTACGGTCATCATATTGTAGTCACACCACCACTACTGTCATCATATTGTAGTCACACCACTACTGTCATCATATTGTAGCCACACCACCACTACTGTCATCATATTGTAGTCACACCACTACTGTCATCATATTGTAGTCACCCCACCACTACTGTCATCATATTGTAGTCACCCCACCACTACTGTCATCATATTGTAGTCACACCACCACTACTGTCATCATATTGTAGTCACACCACCACTACTATCATCATATTGTAGTCACACCACCACTGTCATCATATTGTAGTCACATCACCACTACTATCATCATATTGTAGTCACACCACTACTACTCTCATCATATTGTAGTCACACCACCACTACTCTCATCATATTGTAGTCACACCACCACCACTGTCATCATATTGTAGTCACACCACCACTACTGTCATCATATTGTAGTCACACCACCACCACTGTCATCATATTGTAGTCACACCACCACTACTGTCATCATATTGTAGTCACACCACCACCGTCATCATATTGTAGTCACACCACCACTACTGTCATCATATTGTAGTCACACCACCACCACTGTCATCATATTGTTGTCACACCACCACCACTGTCATCATATTGTAGTCACACCACCACTACTCTCATCATATTGTAGTCACACCATCACTACTCTCATCATGTTGTAGTCACACCACCACTACTCTCATCATATTGTAGTCTCACCACTACTCTCATCATATTGTAGTCACACCACCACTACTGTCATCATATTGTAGTCACACCACCACTACTATCATCATATTGTAGACACACCACTACTACGCTCATCATATTGTAGTCACACCACTACTACTGTCATCATATTGTAGTCACACCACCACTACTGTCATCATATTGTAGTCACACCACTACTACTGTCATCATATTGTAGTCACACCACTACTACTGTCATCATATTGTAGTCACACCACCACTACTGTCATCATATTGTAGTCACATCACCACTACTGTCATCATATTGTAGTCACACTACCACTACTGTCATCATATTGTAGTCACACCACCACTACTGTCATCATATTGTAGCCACACCACTACTACTGTCATCATATTGTAGTCACACCACTACTGTCATCATATTGTAGCCACACCACCACTACTGTCATCATATTGTAGCCACACCACCACTACTGTCATCATATTGTAGCCACACCACCACTACTGTCATCATATTGTAGTCACCCCACCACTACTGTCATCATATTGTAGCCACACCACCACTACTGTCATCATATTGTAGTCACCCCACCACTACTGTCATCATATTGTAGTCACACCACCACTGCTGTGATCATATTGTAGTCACACCACCACTACTCTCATCATATTGTAGTCACACCACCACTACTCTCATCATATTGTAGTCACACCACCACTACTCTCATCATATTGTAGTCACACCACCACTACTCTCATCATATTGTAGTCACACCACCACTACTGTCATCATATTGTAGTCACACCACCACTACTCTCATCATATTGTAGTCACACCACCACTACTGTCATCATATTGTAGTCACACCACCACTGCTGTCATCATATTGTAGTCACACCACCACTACTGTCATCATATTGTAGTCACACCACCACTACTATCATCATATTGTAGTCACACCATCACTACTGTCATCATATTGTAGTCACACCACTACTACTGTCATCATATTGTAGCCACACCACCACTACTGTCATCATATTGTAGTCACACCATCACTACTGTCATCATATTGTAGTCACACCACCACTGTCATCATATTGTAGTCACATCACCACTACTCTCATCATATTGTAGTCACACCACCACTACTCTCATCATATTGTAGTCACACCACCACTACTCTCATCATATTGTAGTCACACCACCACTACTGTCATCATATTATAGTCACACCACCACTACTCTCATCATATTGTAGTCACACCACCACTGCTGTGATCATATTGTAGTCACACCATCACTACTGTCATCATATTGTAGTCACACCACTACTACTGTCATCATATTGTAGTCACACCACCACTACTCTCATCATATTGTAGTCACACCACTACTACTGTCATCATATTGTAGTCACACCACCACTACTCTCATCATATTGTAGACACACCACCACTACTGTCATCATATTGTAGTCACACCACCACTACTGTCATCATATTGTAGACACACCACCACTACTCTCATCATATTGTAGTCACATCACCACTACTCTCATCATATTGTAGTCACACCACCACTACTGTCATCATATTGTAGACACACCACCACTACTCTCATCATATTGTAGTCACACCACCACTACTCTCATCATATTGTAGTCACACCACCACTGCTGTGATCATAGATCTTACAAGTGAACATTTTGCGTATCCGCCAACGAGGTGCAGAAAACGCCAGGCCGTGCCTGAAATATGTGATAAATCCGACAATGAAATTGTTGTGTCAGAACTTGTATCTGCGAAACCTTCATAACTTGGTTACACTAACGCTCTTCTTTCTAATAGTGAGACGTTAGAGGAACTAACATTTAAGGTTCATATCTTTGTTGGGGATATTATGAGGCGGAGTGTTATCCCCTGCAGATTATGTTGCGTTACATTGTCAGCTCTGCTGTTCTCATCTGTAAAATTAGGAAACACTCACCGTATTTACTGACCGGATATTCTGAATCTTATTGTGTACACAGCTCCAGCCTCCTGTGTATACAGCTCTGCACCACATCTGTGTACACCGCCCTCCCCCACCTTATCTACACACCACACTTCACTGTTCACTACTGACTCTGCATCTACTGAAAATGTTCACTTGTAAGTTCTATGATGACAGTAGTGGTGGTGTGACTACAATATGATGAGAGTAGTAGTGGTGTGGCTACAATATGATGACTGTAGTGGTGTGACTACAATATGATGAGAGTAGTGGTGGTGTGACTACAATATGATGAGAGTAGTGGTGATGTGACTACAATATGATGAGAGTAGTGGTGGTGTGACTACAATATGATGAGAGTAGTGGTGGGGTGACTACAATATGATGACTGTAGTAGTGGTGTGACTACAATATGATGACAGTAGTAGTGGTGTGACTACAATATGATGACAGTAGTGGTGGTGTGACTACAATATGATGACAGTAGTGGTGGTGTGACTACAATATGATGAGAGTAGTGGTGGTGTGAATACAATATGATGACAGTAGTGGTGTGACTACAATATGATGACAGTAGTGGTTATGTGACTACAATATGATGAGAGTAGTGGTGGTGTGAATACAATATGATGACAGTAGTGGTGTGACTACAATATGATGACAGTAGTGGTTATGTGACTACAATATGATGAGAGTAGTGGTGATGTGACTACAATATGATGACAGTAGTAGTGGTGTGACTACAATATGATGACAGTAGTGGTGGTGTGACTACAATATGATGACAGTAGGGGTGGTGTGACTACAATATGATGACAGTAGTGGTGATGTGACTACAATATGATGATAGTAGTGGTGGTGTGACTACAATATGATGACAGTAGTGGTGGTGTGACTACAATATGATGACAGTAGTGGTGGTGTGAATACAATATGATGACAGTAGTGGTGGTGTGACTACAATATGATGAGAGTAGTGGTGGTGTGACTACAATATGATGAGAGTAGTGGTGGTGTGACTACAATATGATGACAGTAGTGGTGGTGTGAATACAATATGATGACAGTAGTGATGGTGTGACTACAATATGATGACAGTAGTGGTGGTGTGACTACAATATGATGAGAGTAGTGGTGGTGTGACTACAATATGATGAGAGTAGTGGTGGTGTGACTACAATATGATGAGAGTAGTGGTGGTGTGACTACAATATGATGACAGTAGGGGTGATGTGGCTACAATATGATGACAGTAGTGGTGGTGTGACTACAATATGACAGTAGTGGTGGTGTGACTACAATATGATGACAGTAGTGGTGGTGTGACTACAATATGATGACAGTAGTGGTGGTGTGGCTACAATATGATGACAGTAGTGGTGGTGTGACTACAATATGATGACAGTGGTGGTGTGACTACAATATGATGAGAGTAGTAGTGGTGTGGCTACAATATGATGACTGTAGTGGTGTGACTACAATATGATGAGAGTAGTGGTGGTGTGACTACAATATGATGAGAGTAGTGGTGGTGTGACTACAATATGATGACAGTAGTGGTGGTGTGACTACAATATGATGAGAGTAGTGGTGCTGTGACTACAATATGACAGTAGTGGTGGTGTGACTACAATATGATGACAGTAGTGGTGGTGTGACTACAATATGATGACAGTAGTGGTGGTGTGAATACAATATGATGACAGTAGTAGTGGTGTGACTACAATATGATGAGAGTAGTGGTGGTGTGACTACAATATGATGACTGTAGTGGTGGTGTGACTACAATATGATGAGAGTAGTGGTGGTGTGACTACAATATGATGACAGTAGTGGTGGTGTGACTACAATATGATGAGAGTAGTGGTGGTGTGACTACAATATGATGAGAGTAGTAGTGATGTGACTACAATATGATGAGAGTAGTGGTGGTGTGGCTACAATATGATGAGAGTAGTGGTGGTGTGTCTACAATATGATGAGAGTAGTGGTGGTGTGGCTACAATATGATGAGAGTAGTGGTGGTGTGGCTACAATATGATGAGAGTAGTGGTGGTGTGTCTACAATATGATGATAGTAGTGGTGGTGTGACTACAATATGATGACAGTAGTGGTGGTGTGACTACAATATGATGAGAGTAGTGGTGGTGTGACTACAATATGATGACAGTAGTGGTGATGTGACTACAATATGATGAGAGTAGTGGTGGTGTGACTACAATATGATGACTGTAGTGGTGGTGTGACTACAATATGATCACAGCAGTGGTGGTGTGACTACAATATGATGAGAGTAGTGGTGGTGTGACTACAATATGATGAGAGTGGTGGTGGTGTGTCTACAATATGATGAGAGTAGTGGTGGTGTGACTACAATATGATGAGAGTAGTGGTGGTGTGACTACAATATGATGACAGTAGTGGTGTGACTACAATATGATGAGAGTAGTGGTGATGTGACTACAATATGATGAGAGTAGTGGTGTCCTGGGGTCTCCGCGCCCCGCACACACTCCGTGCTCTTTGCTGTAGATCTGCCCCTGCACGGGGAGCCGCCATGTTAGCCGTAGTGGTGGTGTGACTACAATATGATGACTGTAGTGGTGGTGTGACTACAATATGATGAGAGTAGTGGTGGTGTGACTACAATATCATGACTGTAGTGGTGGTGTGACTACAATATGATGACTGTAGTGGTGGTGTGGCTACAATATGATGATAGTAGTGGTGGTGTGACTACAATATGATGAGAGTAGTGGTGGTGTGACTACAATATGATGAGAGTAGTGGTGGTGTGACTACAATATGATGACAGTGGTGGTGTGACTACAATATGATGAGAGTAGTGGTGGTGTGACTACAATATGATGACAGTGGTGGTGTGACTACAATATGATGAGAGTAGTGGTGGTGTGACTACAATATGATGACAGTGGTGGTGTGACTACAATATGATGAGAGTAGTAGTGGTGTGGCTACAATATGATGACTGTAGTGGTGTGACTACAATATGATGAGAGTAGTGGTGGTGTGACTACAATATGATGAGAGTAGTGGTGGTGTGACTACAATATGATGACAGTAGTGGTGGTGTGACTACAATATGATGAGAGTAGTGGTGCTGTGACTACAATATGACAGTAGTGGTGGTGTGACTACAATATGATGACAGTAGTGGTGGTGTGACTACAATATGATGACAGTAGTGGTGGTGTGAATACAATATGATGACAGTAGTAGTGGTGTGACTACAATATGATGAGAGTAGTGGTGGTGTGACTACAATATGATGACTGTAGTGGTGGTGTGACTACAATATGATGAGAGTAGTGGTGGTGTGACTACAATATGATGACAGTAGTGGTGGTGTGACTACAATATGATGAGAGTAGTGGTGGTGTGACTACAATATGATGAGAGTAGTAGTGATGTGACTACAATATGATGAGAGTAGTGGTGGTGTGGCTACAATATGATGAGAGTAGTGGTGGTGTGTCTACAATATGATGAGAGTAGTGGTGGTGTGGCTACAATATGATGAGAGTAGTGGTGGTGTGGCTACAATATGATGAGAGTAGTGGTGGTGTGTCTACAATATGATGATAGTAGTGGTGGTGTGACTACAATATGATGACAGTAGTGGTGGTGTGACTACAATATGATGAGAGTAGTGGTGGTGTGACTACAATATGATGACAGTAGTGGTGATGTGACTACAATATGATGAGAGTAGTGGTGGTGTGACTACAATATGATGACTGTAGTGGTGGTGTGACTACAATATGATCACAGCAGTGGTGGTGTGACTACAATATGATGAGAGTAGTGGTGGTGTGACTACAATATGATGAGAGTGGTGGTGGTGTGTCTACAATATGATGAGAGTAGTGGTGGTGTGACTACAATATGATGAGAGTAGTGGTGGTGTGACTACAATATGATGACAGTAGTGGTGTGACTACAATATGATGAGAGTAGTGGTGATGTGACTACAATATGATGAGAGTAGTGGTGTCCTGGGGTCTCCGCGCCCCGCACACACTCCGTGCTCTTTGCTGTAGATCTGCCCCTGCACGGGGAGCCGCCATGTTAGCCGTAGTGGTGGTGTGACTACAATATGATGACTGTAGTGGTGGTGTGACTACAATATGATGAGAGTAGTGGTGGTGTGACTACAATATCATGACTGTAGTGGTGGTGTGACTACAATATGATGACTGTAGTGGTGGTGTGGCTACAATATGATGATAGTAGTGGTGGTGTGACTACAATATGATGAGAGTAGTGGTGGTGTGACTACAATATGATGAGAGTAGTGGTGGTGTGACTACAATATGATGACAGTGGTGGTGTGACTACAATATGATGAGAGTAGTGGTGGTGTGACTACAATATGATGACAGTGGTGGTGGTGTGACTACAATATGATGACAGTAGTGGTGGTGTGACTACAATATGATGAGAGTAGTGGTGGTGTGACTACAATATGATGAGAGTAGTGGTGGTGTGTCTACAATATGATGACAGTGGTGGTGGTGTGACTACAATATGATGACAGTAGTGGTGGTGTGACTACAATATGATGAGAGTAGTGGTGGTGTGACTACAATATGATGATAGTAGTGGTGGTGTGACTACAATATGATGATAGTAGTGGTGGTGTGACTACAATATGATGACAGTGGTGGTGGTGTGACTACAATATGATGACAGTAGTGGTGGTGTGACTACAATATGATGAGAGTAGTGGTGGTGTGACTACAATATGATGACAGTAGTGGTGATGTGACTACAATATGATGACAGTGGTGGTGGTGTGACTACAATATGATGACAGTAGTGGTGTGACTACAATATGATGACAGTAGTGGTGGTGTGACTACAATATGATGAGAGTAGTGGTGGTGTGACTACAATATGATGACAGTAGTAGTGGTGTGACTACAATATGATGACAGTAGGGGTGGTGTGACTACAATATGATGACAGTAGTGGTGGTGTGACTACAATATGATGACAGTAGTAGTGGTGTGACTACAATATGATGAGAGTAGTGGTGGTGTGACTACAATATGATGACAGTAGTGGTGGTGTGACTACAATATGATGTGAGTAGTGGTGGTGTGACTACAATATGATGACAGTAGTGGTGGTGTGACTACAATATGATGAGAGTAGTGGTGGTGTGACTACAATATGATGAGAGTAGTGGTGGTGTGACTACAATATGATGAGAGTAGTGGTGGTGTGACTACAATATGATGACAGTAGTGGTGATGTGACTACAATATGATGACAGTAGTGGTGGGGTGACTACAATATGATGACAGTAGTGGTGGTGTGTCTACAATATGATGACAGTGGTGGTGGTGGTGTGACTACAATATGATGAGAGTAGTGGTGGTGTGACTACAATATGATGAGAGTAGTGGTGGTGTGACTACAATATGATGACAGTAGTGGTGGTGTGACTACAATATGATGACAGTAGTGGTGGTGTGACTACAATATGATGACAGTGGTGGTGGTGTGACTACAATATGATGAGAGTAGTGGTGGTGTGACTACAATATGATGACAGTAGTGGTGGTGTGACTACAATATGATGACAGTAGTGGTGGTGTGACTACAATATGATGAGAGTAGTGGTGGTGTGACTACAATATGATGATAGTAGTGGTGGTGTGACTACAATATGATGAGAGTAGTGGTGGTGTGACTACAATATGATGACAGTGGTGGTGGTGTGACTACAATATGATGACAGTGGTGGTGGTGTGACTACAATATGATGAGAGTAGTGGTGGTGTGACTACAATATGATGACAGTGGTGGTGGTGTGACTACAATATGATGACAGTAGGGGTGGTGTGACTACAATATGATGATAGTAGTGGTGGTGTGACTACAATATGATGAGAGTAGTGGTGGTGTGACTACAATATGATGAGAGTAGTGGTGATGTGACTACAATATGATGACAGTAGTGGTGGTGTGACTACAATATGATGAGAGTAGTGGTGGTGTGACTACAATATGATGACAGTAGTGGTGGTGTGGCTACAATATGATGACAGTAGTAGTGGTGTGACTACAATATGATGACAGTAGTGGTGATGTGACTACAATATGATGAGAGTAGTGGTGGTGTGACTACAATATGATGACAGTAGTGGTGGTGTGACTACAATATGATGAGAGTAGTGGTGGTGTGACTACAATATGATGAGAGTAGTGGTGATGTGACTACAATATGATGACAGTAGTGGTGGTGTGACTACAATATGATGAGAGTAGTGGTGGTGTGACTACAATATGATGACAGTAGTGGTGGTGTGACTACAATATGATGTGAGTAGTGGTGGTGTGACTACAATATGATGACAGTAGTGGTGGTGTGACTACAATATGATGAGAGTAGTGGTGGTGTGACTACAATATGATGACAGTAGTGGTGGTGTGACTACAATATGATGACAGTAGTGGTGGTGTGGCTACAATATGATGACAGTAGTAGTGGTGTGACTACAATATGATGAGAGTAGTGGTGGTGTGACTACAATATGATGACAGTAGTGGTGGTGTGACTACAATATGATGAGAGTAGTGGTGGTGTGACTACAATATGATGAGAGTAGTGGTGATGTGACTACAATATGATGACAGTAGTGGTGGTGTGACTACAATATGATGAGAGTAGTGGTGGTGTGACTACAATATGATGACAGTAGTGGTGGTGTGGCTACAATATGATGACAGTAGTAGTGGTGTGACTACAATATGATGAGAGTAGTGGTGGTGTGACTACAATATGATGAGAGTAGTGGTGGTGTGACTACAATATGATGACAGTAGTGGTGATGTGACTACAATATGATGAGAGTAGTGGTGGTGTGACTACAATATGATGACAGTAGTGGTGGTGTGACTACAATATGATGAGAGTAGTGGTGGTGTGACTACAATATGATGAGAGTAGTGGTGGTGTGACTACAATATGATGACAGTAGTGGTGGTGTGACTACAATATGATGACAGTAGTGGTGGTGTGACTACAATATGATGACAGTAGTGGTGGTGTGACTACAATATGATGAGAGTAGTGGTGGTGTGTCTACAATATGATGACAGTAGTGGTGGTGTGACTACAATATGATGACAGTAGTGGTGGTGTGTCTACAATATGATGACAGTAGTGGTGGTGTGACTACAATATGATGATAGTAGTGGTGGTGTGACTACAATATGATGACAGTAGTGGTGGTGTGACTACAATATGATGAGAGTAGTGGTGGTGTGTCTACAATATGATGAGAGTAGTGGTGGTGTGACTACAATATGATGAGAGTAGTGGTGGTGTGTCTACAATATGATGAGAGTAGTGGTGGTGTGACTACAATATGATGACAGTAGTGGTGGTGTGACTACAATATGATGACAGTAGTGGTGGTGTGACTACAATATGATGACAGTAGTAGTGGTGTGACTACAATATGATGACAGTAGTGGTGGTGTGACTACAATATGATGACAGTAGTGGTGGTGTGACTACAATATGATGAGAGTAGTGGTGGTGTGACTACAATATGATGAGAGTAGTGGTGGTGTGACTACAATATGATGAGAGTAGTGGTGATGTGACTACAATATGATGAGAGTAGTGGTGATGTGACTACAATATGATGAGAGTAGTGGTGATGTGACTACAATATGATGAGAGTAGTGGTGGTGTGTCTACAATATGATGACAGTAGTGGTGGTGTGACTACAATATGATGAGAGTAGTGGTGGTGTGACTACAATATGATGAGAGTAGTGGTGGTGTGACTACAATATGATGAGAGTAGTGGTGGTGTGACTACAATATGATGACAGTAGTGGTGGTGTGACTACAATATGATGACAGTAGTGGTGGTGTGACTACAATATGATGAGAGTAGTGGTGGTGTGACTACAATATGATGACAGTAGTGGTGGTGTGACTACAATATGATGAGAGTAGTGGTGGTGTGACTACAATATGATGAGAGTAGTGGTGGTGTGACTACAATATGATGAGAGTAGTGGTGGTGTGACTACAATATGATGAGAGTAGTGGTGGTGTGACTACAATATGATGACAGTAGTGGTGTGACTACAATATGATGAGAGTAGTGGTGGTGTGACTACAATATGATGAGAGTAGTGGTGGTGTGACTACAATATGATGACAGTAGTGGTGGTGTGACTACAATATGATGACAGTAGTAGTGGTGTGACTACAATATGATGACAGTAGTAGTGGTGTGACTACAATATGATGACAGTAGTGGTGGTGTGACTACAATATGATGAGAGTAGTGGTGGTGTGACTACAATATGATGACAGTAGTGGTGGTGTGACTACAATATGATGAGAGTAGTGGTGGTGTGACTACAATATGATGACAGTAGTGGTGGTGTGACTACAATATGATGAGAGTAGTAGTGGTGTGACTACAATATGATGACAGTAGTGGTGATGTGACTACAATATGATGAGAGTAGTGGTGGTGTGACTACAATATGATGACAGTGGTGGTGGTGTGACTACAATATGATGAGAGTAGTGGTGATGTGACTATAATATGATGAGAGTAGTGGTGATGTGACTACAATATGATGAGAGTAGTGGTGGTGTGACAACAATATGATGAGAGTAGTGGTGATGTGACTACAATATGATGACAGTGGTGGTGTGACTACAATATGATGAGAGTAGTAGTGGTGTGACTACAATATGATGAGAGTAGTGGTGGTGTGACTACAATATGATGACAGTAGTGGTGGTGTGACTACAATATGATGAGAGTAGTGGTGGTGTGACTACAATATGATGAGAGTAGTGGTGGTGTGTCTACAATATGATGAGAGTAGTGGTGGTGTGACTACAATATGATGACAGTAGTGGTGATGTGACTATAATATGATGAGAGTAGTGGTGGTGTGAATACAATATGATGACAGTAGTGGTGATGTGACTATAATATGATGAGAGTAGTGGTGATGTGACTACAATATGATGACAGTGGTGGTGTGACTACAATATGATGACAGTAGTGGTGGTGTGACTACAATATGATGAGAGTAGTGGTGGTGTGACTACAATATGATGAGAGTAGTGGTGGTGTGACTACAATATGATGACAGTAGTGGTGATGTGACTATAATATGATGAGAGTAGTGGTGGTGTGACTACAATATGATGAGAGTAGTGGTGGTGTGACTACAATATGATGACAGTGGTGGTGTGACTACAATATGATGAGAGTAGTGGTGGTGTGACTACAATATGATGAGAGTAGTGGTGGTGTGACTACAATATGATGAGAGTAGTGGTGGTGTGACTACAATATGATGAGAGTAGTGGTGGTGTGAATACAATATGATGAGAGTAGTGGTGGTGTGAATACAATATGATGAGAGTAGTGGTGATGTGACTATAATATGATGAGAGTAGTGGTGGTGTGAATACAATATGATGAGAGTGGTGGTGTCCTGGGGTCCCCGCGCCCCGCACACACTCCGTGCTCTTTGCTGTAGATCTGCCCCTGCACGGGGAGCCGCCATGTTACAGGGGCTGCGCTGAGTGACTTCGGTCACACAAGGACCCCCGGAGACCCCAGAACATACAGGATCCCGAGTGCAGGAGTCCGGGGGATTCAGCCTGCGGGGTGTTTGGATGGAGGAGGCGCGGGCCTCGTACTCCCTCCCCCACGGCCGGGTGTGTCCGCAGCCTGAGGTGGGTGTAATCCCTGTACACACGGAAGTTTCCCTCAGTGGTGACGGAGGCGCCATGAAGAAGACGTCCAGGTACCGCGCGTGTCCCCGGCTGCCGGGAGAGGAGGGGGGCGCTTATTATACCGTCATATTATAATACCGTCTTATCTCCTGTCTCCACAGCAAAAGCAAACAAGTGGTGTTCTACCCGGGTGAGTGGCGTGCGTCTCTGTGCGTCTCTGCTGCGTGTGTCTGGTGCGGTCCTCGCCTGCAGCGACACGGTCTGTGTTGTTAGTATTTACCTCAGGTGAATGGCAGCTCCGGCCGGTGATCACAGCCTGGTCCGGACATGAGCCGAGAATTCTCTCCAAGCGGGAGCCTGACCGGGCGCGGCGGGCGGCGGAGGAGTCACCCCGGGTCACTGCGGTACAGGGGGGATAATGGCGGGGACAGCGGCTGCAGACGTGATTATATACACTCTATACACAATCTATACACAATCTATACACAATCTATACACAATCTATACACAATATATACACAATATATACAATCTATACACAATATATACAATCTATACACAATATATACAATCTATACACAATATATACACAATATATACACTCTATACACAATATATACACAATATATACAATCTATACACAATATATACAATCTATACACAATATATACAAACTATACACAATCTATACACTCTATACACAATATATACAATCTA
Source organism: Rhinoderma darwinii (assembly GCF_050947455.1). NCBI lineage: Eukaryota > Metazoa > Chordata > Amphibia > Anura > Rhinodermatidae > Rhinoderma > Rhinoderma darwinii. The sequence continues at coordinate 155,104 of NW_027463871.1, forward strand.
TACACTCTATACACAATATACACAATCTATACACAATCTATACACAATATATACACAATATATACAATCTATACACAATATATACAATCTATACACAATATATACAATCTATACACAATATATACAATCTATACACAATATATACACAATATATACAATCTATGCACAATATACACAATATATACAATCTATACACAATATATACACAATATATACACTCTATACACAATATATACACAATATATACAATCTATACACAATATATACAATCTATACACAATATATACAAACTATACACAATCTATACACTCTATACACAATATATACAATCTATACACTCTATACACAATATACACAATCTATACACAATCTATACACAATATATACACAATATATACAATCTATACACAATATATACAATCTATACACAATATATACAAACTATACACAATCTATACACTCTATACACAATATATACAATCTATACACTCTATACACAATATACACAATCTATACACAATCTATACACAATATATACACTCTATACACACTCTATACACAATATATACAATCTATATACAATCTATACATAATCTATACACTATATACAATCTATACATAATCTATACACTCTATACACAATCTATACACTCTATACACAATATATACAATCTATACACAATATATACAATCTATACACAATCTATACACAATATATACAATCTATACACAATATATACAATCTATACACAATATATACAATCTATACACAATCTATGCACAATCTATACACAATATATACAATCTATACACAATATATACAATCTATACACAATATATACAATCTATACACAATCTATACACAATATATACAATCTAAACACAATATATACAATCTATACACAATCTATACACAATATATACAATCTAAACACAATATACACAATCTATACACACTATATACAATCTATACACAATCTATACACACACTATATACAATCTATACACAATATATACAATCTATACACAATATATACAATCTATACACAATATATACAATCTATACACAATATATACAATCTATACACAATATATACAATCTATACACAATCAATACACAATCTACACAATATATACAATCTATACACAATCTATACACAATATATACAATCTATACACAATATACACAATCTACACAATATACACAATATATACAATCTATACACAATATACACAATCTACACAATATATACAATCTATACACAATATATACAATCTATACACAATATATACACTATATACAATCTATACACAATATATACAATCTATACACAATATATACAATCTATACACAATATATACACAATATATACACTCTATACACAATATATACAATCTATACACAATATATACACAATCTATACACTCTATACACTATACACAATCTATACACAATATATACAATCTATACACAATATATACAATCTATACACAATATATACACTCTATACACAATCTATACACAATATATACAATCTATACACAATCTATACAATATATACACAATATATACAATCTATACACAATATATACAATCTAAACACAATATATACAATCTATACACAATCTATATACAATCTATACACAATATATACAATCTATACACAATATATACACAATCTATACAATCTAAACACAATATATACAATCTAAACACAATATATACAATCTATACACAATATATACAATCTATACACAATATATACAATCTATACACAATATATACAATCTATACACAATATATACAATCTATACACAATATATACAATCTATACACAATCTATACAATCTATACACAATCTATACAATCTATGCACAATCTATACACAATATATACAATCTATACACAATCTATACACAATATATACAATCTAAACACAATCTATACACAATATATACAATCTATACACAATCTATACACAATATATACAATCTAAACACAATATACACAATCTATACACACTATATACACACTATATACACACTATATACAATCTATACACAATCTATACACAATCTATATACAATCTATATACACTATATACAATCTATACACAATATACACAATATATACAATCTATACACAATATATACACAATCTATACACAATCTATACACAATCTATACACAATCTATACACAATCTATACACAATATACACAATCTATACACAATCTATACACAATCTATACAATCTATATACAATCTATACACAATATATACACACTATATACAATCTATACACAATCTATACACAATCTATACACAATCTATACACAATCTATACACAATATATACAATCTATACGCAATATATACACACAATGTATACATACACAAATATATACAATCTATACACCAATATATACACACACACTCACATAAATATGTATACATGCACTCACTATATGTGTATGCACAAAAATAACATGTTTATATATACATTACACTGTGGCTTGTTATTACGTGGGCTCGGGTCACCCTGTGGCTTGTTATTACGTGGGCTCGGGTCACACTGGCTTGTTATTACGTGGGCTCGGGTCACCCTGTGGCTTGTTATTACGTGGGCTCGGGTCACATTGTGGCTTGTTATTACGTGGGCTCGGGTCACCCTGTGGCTTGTTATTACGTGGGCTCGGGTCACATTGTGGCTTGTTATTACGTGGGCTCGGGTCACACTGTGGCTTGTTATTACATGGGCTCGGGTCACACTGGCTTGTTATTACGTGGGCTCGGGTCACACTGTGGCTTGTTATTACGTGGGCTCGGGTCACACTGTGGCTTGTTATTACGTGGGCTCGGGTCACACTATGGCTTGTTATTACGTGGGCTCGGGTCACACTGTGGCTTGTTGTTACGTGGGCTCGGGTCACACTGTGGCTTGTTATTACATGGGCTCGGGTCACACTGTGGCTTGTTATTACGTGGGCTCGGGTCACCCTGTGGCTTGTTATTACGTGGGCTCGTGTCACCCTGTGGCTTGTTATTACGTGGGGTCGGGTCACCCTGTGGTTTGTTATTACGTGGGCTCGGGTCACCCTGTGGCTTGTTATTACGTGGGCTCGGGTCACATTGTGGCTTGTTATTACGTGGGCTCGGGTCACACTGGCTTGTTATTACGTGGGCTCGGGTCACATTGTGACTTGTTATTACGTGGGCTCGGGTCACATTGTGACTTGTTATTACGTGGGCTCGGTTCACCCTGTGGCTTGTTATTACGTGGGCTCGGTTCACCCTGTGGCTTGTTATTACGTGGGCTCGGGTCACACTGTGGCTTGTTATTACGTGGGCTCGGGTCACATTGTGACTTGTTATTACGTGGGCTCGGTTCACCCTGTGGCTTGTTATTACGTGGGCTCGGGTCACACTGTGGCTTGTTATTACGTGGGCTCGGGTCACATTGTGGCTTGTTATTACGTGGGCTCGGGTCACCCTGTGGCTTGTTATTACGTGGGCTCGGGTCACATTGTGGCTTGTTATTACGTGGGCTCGGGTCACACTGTGGCTTGTTACGTGGGCTCGGGTCACACTGGCTTGTTGTTACGTGGGCTCGGGTCACACTGTGGCTTGTTGTTACGTGGGCTCGGGTCACATTGTGGCTTGTTATTACGTGGGCTCGGGTCACACTGTGGCTTGTTTTTACGTGGGCTCGGGTCACACTGTGGCTTATTACATGGGCTCGGTTCACATTGTGGCTTGTCGTTACGTGGGCTCGGGTCACATTGTGGCTTGTCGTTACGTGGGCTCGGGTCACATTGTGGCTTGTTATTACGTGGGCTCGGGTCACACTGGCTTGTTTTTACGTGGGCTCGGGTCACACTGTGGCTTATTACATGGGCTCGGGTCACATTGTGGCTTGTCGTTACGTGGGCTCGGGTCACATTGTGGCTTGTTGTTACATGGGCTCGGGTCACATTGTGGCTTGTTATTACATGGGATCGGGTCACACTGTGGCTTGTTATTACGTGGGCTCGGGTCACCCTGTGGCTTGTTATTACGTGGGCTTGGGTCACCCTGTGGCTTGTTATTACGTGGGCTCGGGTCACACTGTGGCTTGTTATTACATGGGTTCGGGTCACACTGTGGTTTGTTATTACATGGTTTCGGGTCACACTGGCTTGTTATTACGTGGGTTCGGGTCACATTGTGGCTTGTTATTACGTGGGCTCGGGTCACACTGTGGCCTGTTATTACGTGGGCTCGGGTCACCCTGTGGCTTGTTATTACGTGGGCTCGGGTCACATTGTGGCTTGTTATTACGTGGGCTCGGGTCACATTGTGGCTTGTTGTTACATGGGCTCGGGTCACATTGTTGCTTGTTATTACATGGGCTCGGGTCACACTGTGGCTTGTTATTACATGGGCTCGGGTCACACTGTGGCTTGTTATTACATGGGCTCGGGTCACACTGTGGCTTGTTATTACATGGGCTCGGGTCACCCTGTGGCTTGTTATTACGTGGGCTCGGGTCACCCTGTGGCTTGTTATTACGTGGGGTCGGGTCACCCTGTGGCTTGTTATTACGTGGGCTCGGGTCACCCTGTGGCTTGTTATTACGTGGGGTCGGGTCACCCTGTGGCTTGTTATTACGTGGGGTCGGGTCACCCTGTGGCTTATTACGTGGGCTCGGGTCACCCTGTGGCTTGTTATTACGTGGGCTCGGGTCACATTGTGGCTTGTTATTACGTGGGCTCGGGTCACATTGTGGCTTGTTGTTACATGGGCTCGGGTCACATTGTGGCTTGTTGTTACATGGGCTCGGGTCACACTGGCTTGTTATTACATGGGCTCGGGTCACACTGTGGCTTGTTATTACGTGGGCTCGGGTCACCCTGTGGCTTGTTATTACGTGGGCTCGGGTCACCCTGTGGCTTGTTATTACGTGGGGTCGGGTCACCCTGTGGCTTGTTATTACGTGGGCTCGGGTCACCCTGTGGCTTGTTATTACGTGGGCTCGGGTCACCCTGTGGCTTGTTATTACGTGGGGTCGGGTCACCCTGTGGCTTGTTATTACGTGGGCTCGGGTCACATTGTGGCTTATTACGTGGGCTCGGGTCACATTGTGGCTTGTTATTACGTGAGCTCGGGTCACACTGGCTTGTTATTACGTGGGCTCGGGTCACATTGTGACTTGTTATTACGTGGGCTCGGGTCACACTGTGGCTTGTTATTACGTGGGCTCGGGTCACACTGTGGCTTGTTATTACGTGGGCTCGGGTCACACTGTGGCTTTTTATTACGTGGGCTCGGGTCACATTGTGGCTTGTTATTACGTGGGCTCGGGTCACACTGTGGCTTGTTGTTACGTGGGCTCGGGTCACACTGTGGCTTGTTATTACGTGGGCTCGGGTCACACTGTGGCTTATTACATGGGCTCGGGTCACATTGTGGCTTGTCGTTACGTGGGCTCATGTCACATTGTGGCTTGTTGTTACATGGGTTCGGGTCACATTGTGGCTTGTTATTACGTGGGCTCGGGTCACCCTGTGGCTTATTACGTGGGGTCGGGTCACCCTGTGGCTTATTACGTGGGGTCGGGTCACCCTGTGGCTTGTTATTACGTGGGCTCGGGTCACACTGTGGCTTGTTATTACGTGGGCTCGGGTCACATTGTGGCTTGTTGTTACGTGGGCTCGGGTCACATTGTGGCTTGTTACGTGGGCTCGGGTCACACTGTGGCTTGTTATTACATGGGCTCGGGTCACACTGTGGCTTGTTATTACGTGGGCTCGGGTCACCCTGTGGCTTGTTATTACGTGGGCTCGGGTCACCCTGTGGCTTGTTATTACGTGGGCTCGGGTCACCCTGTGGCTTGTTATTACGTCGGGTCACCCTGTGGCTTGTTATTACGTGGGCTCGGGTCACCCTGTGGCTTATTACGTGGGGTCGGGTCACCCTGTGGCTTGTTATTACGTGGGCTCGGGTCACATTGTGGCTTATTACGTGGGCTCGGGTCACATTGTGGCTTATTACATGGGCTCGGGTCACACTGGCTTATTACGTGGGCTCGGGTCACATTGTGACTTGTTATTACGTGGGCTCGGGTCACACTGTGGCTTGTTATTACGTGGGCTCGGGTCACACTGTGGCTTGTTATTACGTGGGCTCGGGTCACACTGGCTTATTACGTGGGCTCGGGTCACACTGTGGCTTGTTATTACGTGGGCTCGGGTCACACTGTGGCTTGTTATTACGTGGGCTCGGGTCACCCTGTGGCTTGTTATTACGTGGGCTCGGGTCACCCTGTGGCTTGTTATTACGTGGGCTCGGGTCACCCTGTGGCTTGTTATTACGTGGGCTCGGGTCACCCTGTGGCTTGTTATTACGTGGGCTCGGGTCACCCTGTGACTTGTTATTACGTGGGCTCGGGTCACCCTGTGGCTTGTTATTACGTGGGCTCGGGTCACCCTGTGGCTTGTTATTACGTGGGCTCGGGTCACACTGTGGCTTGTTATTACATGGGCTCGGGTCACACTGTGGCTTGTTATTACGTGGGCTCGGGTCACACTGTGGCTTGTTATTACGTGGGGTCGGGTCACCCTGTGGCTTGTTATTACGTGGGCTCGGGTCACCCTGTGGCTTGTTATTACGTGGGGTCGGGTCACCCTGTGGCTTGTTATTACGTGGGGTCGGGTCACCCTGTGGCTTATTACGTGGGCTCGGGTCACCCTGTGGCTTGTTATTACGTGGGCTCGGGTCACATTGTGGCTTGTTATTACGTGGGCTCGGGTCACATTGTGGCTTGTTGTTACATGGGCTCGGGTCACATTGTGGCTTGTTGTTACATGGGCTCGGGTCACACTGGCTTGTTATTACATGGGCTCGGGTCACACTGTGGCTTGTTATTACGTGGGCTCGGGTCACCCTGTGGCTTGTTATTACGTGGGCTCGGGTCACCCTGTGGCTTGTTATTACGTGGGGTCGGGTCACCCTGTGGCTTGTTATTACGTGGGCTCGGGTCACCCTGTGGCTTGTTATTACGTGGGCTCGGGTCACCCTGTGGCTTGTTATTACGTGGGGTCGGGTCACCCTGTGGCTTGTTATTACGTGGGCTCGGGTCACATTGTGGCTTATTACGTGGGCTCGGGTCACATTGTGGCTTGTTATTACGTGAGCTCGGGTCACACTGGCTTGTTATTACGTGGGCTCGGGTCACATTGTGACTTGTTATTACGTGGGCTCGGGTCACACTGTGGCTTGTTATTACGTGGGCTCGGGTCACACTGTGGCTTGTTATTACGTGGGCTCGGGTCACACTGTGGCTTTTTATTACGTGGGCTCGGGTCACATTGTGGCTTGTTATTACGTGGGCTCGGGTCACACTGTGGCTTGTTGTTACGTGGGCTCGGGTCACACTGTGGCTTGTTATTACGTGGGCTCGGGTCACACTGTGGCTTATTACATGGGCTCGGGTCACATTGTGGCTTGTCGTTACGTGGGCTCATGTCACATTGTGGCTTGTTGTTACATGGGTTCGGGTCACATTGTGGCTTGTTATTACGTGGGCTCGGGTCACCCTGTGGCTTATTACGTGGGGTCGGGTCACCCTGTGGCTTATTACGTGGGGTCGGGTCACCCTGTGGCTTGTTATTACGTGGGCTCGGGTCACACTGTGGCTTGTTATTACGTGGGCTCGGGTCACATTGTGGCTTGTTGTTACGTGGGCTCGGGTCACATTGTGGCTTGTTACGTGGGCTCGGGTCACACTGTGGCTTGTTATTACATGGGCTCGGGTCACACTGTGGCTTGTTATTACGTGGGCTCGGGTCACCCTGTGGCTTGTTATTACGTGGGCTCGGGTCACCCTGTGGCTTGTTATTACGTGGGCTCGGGTCACCCTGTGGCTTGTTATTACGTCGGGTCACCCTGTGGCTTGTTATTACGTGGGCTCGGGTCACCCTGTGGCTTATTACGTGGGGTCGGGTCACCCTGTGGCTTGTTATTACGTGGGCTCGGGTCACATTGTGGCTTATTACGTGGGCTCGGGTCACATTGTGGCTTATTACATGGGCTCGGGTCACACTGGCTTATTACGTGGGCTCGGGTCACATTGTGACTTGTTATTACGTGGGCTCGGGTCACACTGTGGCTTGTTATTACGTGGGCTCGGGTCACACTGTGGCTTGTTATTACGTGGGCTCGGGTCACACTGTGGCTTATTACGTGGGCTCGGGTCACACTGTGGCTTGTTATTACGTGGGCTCGGGTCACACTGTGGCTTGTTATTACGTGGGCTCGGGTCACCCTGTGGCTTGTTATTACGTGGGCTCGGGTCACCCTGTGGCTTGTTATTACGTGGGCTCGGGTCACCCTGTGGCTTGTTATTACGTGGGCTCGGGTCACCCTGTGGCTTGTTATTACGTGGGCTCGGGTCACCCTGTGACTTGTTATTACGTGGGCTCGGGTCACCCTGTGGCTTGTTATTACGTGGGCTCGGGTCACCCTGTGGCTTGTTATTACGTGGGCTCGGGTCACACTGTGGCTTGTTATTACGTGGGCTCGGGTCACACTGTGGCTTGTTATTACGTGGGCTCGGGTCACACTGTGGCTTGTTATTACGTGGGCTCGGGTCACACTGTGGCTTGTTATTACGTGGGCTCGGGTCACACTGTGGCTTGTTATTACGTGGGTTCGGGTCACCCTGTGGCTTGTTATTACGTGGGCTCGGGTCACCCTGTGGCTTGTTATTACGTGGGCTCGGGTCACCCTGTGGCTTGTTATTACGTGGGCTCGGGTCACCCTGTGGCTTGTTATTACGTGGGCTCGGGTCACATTGTGGCTTGTTATTACGTGGGCTCGGGTCACATTGTGGCTTGTTATTACGTGGGCTCGGGTCACACTGTGGCTTGTTATTACGTGGGCTCGGGTCACCCTGTGGCTTGTTATTACGTGGGCTCGGGTCACCCTGTGGCTTGTTATTACGTGGGCTCGGGTCACCCTGTGGCTTGTTATTACGTGGGCTCGGGTCACCCTGTGGCTTGTTATTACGTGGGCTCGGGTCACACTGTGGCTTGTTATTACGTGGGTTCGGGTCACACTGTGGCTTGTTATTACGTGGGTTCGGGTCACACTGTGGCTTGTTATTACGTGGGCTCGGGTCACCCTGTGGCTTGTTATTACGTGGGCTCGGGTCACATTGTGGCTTGTTATTACGTGGGCTCGGGTCACATTGTGGCTTGTTATTACGTGGGCTCGGGTCACATTGTGGCTTGTTATTACGTGGGCTCGGGTCACACTGTGGCTTGTTATTACGTGGGCTCGGGTCACCCTGTGGCTTATTACGTGGGCTCGGGTCACCCTGTGGCTTGTTATTACGTGGGCTCGGGTCACACTGTGGCTTGTTATTACGTGGGCTCGGGTCACATTGTGGCTTGTTATTACGTGGGCTCAGGTCTATGGATGCAGTGCAGTGTGATACCCCCGCCACACATCAGGCCTCATTGATATAAGAAGGACGTGTTCACACTTTTCAATGTGATTCGGTTCAAAGCCAAACCAAAACCGGAGAAAACCGCAATAAAACTGCGACGTCGGTGCGTGATCTCAAACCCGAAAAAGTGCAAATTGCAGCTGAGATATTTACAGATCACGTGCGCTGCAAGTTGTGAATGCGTCTCCTCTGCCGGACGTCCTGACACACAGAAACGATGGAGCTGTAAAACCACATCCAAAATCCGCAAGGGATCCTACCCTGACTCGGTGCGTTTTATTTGGTGCAATGTCTGAATGGACCTGCAGGAAGGTTCTGAATTTTCACTTCGGTGCTGCCCTCCGGCGGTTCTGCCCTCTGGCGGTTCTGTCCTCCGGCGGTTCTGCCCTCCGGCGGTTCTGCCCTCCGGCGGTTCTGCCCTCCGGCGGTTCTGCCCTCCGGCGGTTCTGCCCTCCGGCGGTTCTGCCCTCCGGCGGTTCTGCCCTCCGGCGGTTCTGCCCTCCGGCGGTTCTGCCCTCCGGCGGTTCTGTCCTCTGGCGGTTCTGTCCTCTGGCGGTTCTGTCCTCTGGCGGTTCTGTCCTCTGGCGGTTCTGTCCTCTGGCGGTTCTGTCCTCCGGCGGTTCTGCCCTCCGGCGGTTCTGCCCTCCGGCAGTTCTGCCCTCCGGCGGTTCTGCTCGTCCTCGGCTGTAGTTTCATGTCTGGTTAAACAGATTGTCGCCTCGATTGACTGATTGTGATGTCAGAACCGTCTTTGCTGGTTTGATAGATTTGTGTTTCCTTCCTGGGGAGGGGTTTGATTCATAAACTTGGTTCTTTTTTTACTGATGACCTCACAGCTGAACTCTCACTTCCATTACAGCCCACATTGTCATCCCCCACATCAACAAAACTGACCCCACCACGTTCATCCCATAGTAAAGTCAGATATAGCGTCTGACCACCTCTCCCCATGACCAGTCCTCAGGGGCGGCTAGTGACCCACCGGCGGGCTCAGATCTGTTAGTAACTTCCTCCATAATTGTGCCCCCCGGTCAGTGACCCCAACTCCACAATCCCACAGGTAGCGGAGACCCCATACACGAATGTTAGAGATTGCCTCCGGCCAGCCGCAGTGTCTGCTGGGAAATGATGAAAGGTGTGGACCTTACTGGAGACAGTCAACCTAGAATAGGATTAAAGAGCAGCCACGAGTTCCCGTAGCCCCCCAGCAGCCGGACCCCCATTGTAATCGCTCACAAGGTGTTTGTTTCACTAAAAATGTCAGCAGAGCAGCTACAAGAAACCCGGCCGTAAACATGATGAGCCCACCGAGCCTCTCCTAGGACAGCGGTCCATGTCACCAACATTCACACCCGTCACTCATACACAGCCCCTCGTCACCATCATTCACACCCGTCACTCATACACAGCCTCTCGTCACCATCATTCACACCCGTCACTCATACACAGCCTCTCGTCACCATCATTCACACCCGTCACTCATACACAGCCCCTCGTCACCATCATTCACACCCGTCACTCATACACAGCCTCTCGTCACCAACATTCACACCCGTCACTCATACACAGCCCCTCGTCACCATCATTCACACCCGTCACTCATACACAGCCCCTCGTCACCATCATTCACACCTGTCACTCATACACAGCCCCTCGTCACCATCATTCACACCTGTCACTCATACACAGCCTCTCGTCACCATCATTCACACCCGTCACTCATACACAGCCTCTCGTCACCATCATTCACACCCTTCACTCATACACAGCCCCTCGTCTCCATCATTCACACCCGTCACTCATACACAGCCTCTCGTCACCATCATTCACACCCGTCACTCATACACAGCCCCTCGTCACCATCATTCACACCCGTCACTCATACGCAGCCCCTCGTCACCACCATTCACACCCGTCACTCATACGCAGCCCCTCGTCACCATCATTCACACCCGTCACTCATACACAGCCTCTCGTCACCATCATTCACACCCGTCACTCATACACAGCCTCTCGTCACCATCATTCACACCCGTCACTCATACACAGCCTCTCGTCACCATCATTCACACCCGTCACTCATACACAGCCTCTCGTCACCATCATTCACACCCGTCACTCATACACAGCCCCTCGTCACCATCATTCACACCCGTCACTCATACACAGCCTCTCGTCACCATCATTCACACCCGTCACTCATACACAGCCCCTCGTCACCATCATTCACACCCGTCACTCATACGCAGCCCCTCGTCACCACCATTCACACCCGTCACTCATACGCAGCCCCTCGTCACCACCATTCACACCCGTCACTCATACACAGCCTCTCGTCGCCATCATTCACACCCGTCACTCATACACAGCCTCTCGTCACCATCATTCACACCCGTCACTCATACACAGCCTCTCGTCACCATCATTCACACCCGTCACTCATACACAGCCTCTCGTCACCATCATTCACACCCGTCACTCATACACAGCCTCTCGTCACCATCATTCACACCCGTCACTCATACACAGCCTCTCGTCACCATCATTCACACCCGTCACTCATACACAGCCCCTCGTCACCATCATTCACACCCTTCACTCATACACAGCCCCTCGTCACCATCATTCACACCCGTCACTCATACACAGCCCCTCGTCACCATCATTCACACCCGTCACTCATACACAGCCTCTCGTCGCCATCATTCACACCCGTCACTCATACACAGCCTCTCGTCACCATCATTCACACCCGTCACTCATACACAGCCCCTCGTCACCATCATTCACACCCGTCACTCATACGCAGCCCCTCGTCACCACCATTCACACCCGTCACTCATACACAGCCCCTCGTCACCATCATTCACACCCGTCACTCATACACAGCCCCTCGTCACCATCATTCACACCCGTCACTCATACACAGCCCCTCGTCACCATCATTCACACCCGTCACTCATACACAGCCTCTCGTCACCATCATTCACACCCGTCACTCATGCGCAGCCTCTCGTCACCATCATTCACACCCGTCATGTTGTTATTTCCAGTCTTGTGATTTGTATTGGTGTCTCCTGAGCATCTGGTTCCTTAAGTCGAGTGTCATTTTGTGAAATGTTTCTCCCCCTTACAGAGGAGGGGGTCGTGAAGCTCTATCTGCGGGGCCGCTCTGTTCCCCTCTATGTTCCGGACTCGCTGGTCGCCTCTTACAGTCTAGAAGCAAAAGGAGAACTTCCCCCGCGGGAGCTGCAGCTGGAATGGGTGTATCCTGAGGTGTCATTTCCGACCAGTCGCCCCCGTCAGTCATTCTCTAGCATGGATATGGCGGGGCAGTCTGTATGTTCATGTGATCCACCCCAGCCAACCAGGTCACATGAAACCCTATAACCCCGACTCCTGAGCGCGGTGCCTAATGGGGTCTGGTGGGTGAAGACCTCACGCGGATGATCTGATCATTAGACACGTCTTCTGCCTATTACTCACAGGTGGCGGAGCTCTGAGGGTGTGGGTATCGCGGGGTGAGGGGTTCTACTCCAACCCTTTTCCAAGTTGTTTCTAAGACAAAGTTTATTGATTTCCGTTGCTTATATATCGCCAACATATTCCGCAGCGCTGTACAGAGTGTCGTCAATCACGTGCGGTCAGCTCGAGGCTCCAGTCATAGATTATTACCCACCTCGCTCCATCTTCTGATTATTTCACTTCAGTGACTTTGTAAATCTTGGCTTTCCTGTCCTTGCACTAATTTTCCGCTGCGTTATGTGACCTCACAGCTGAGCTCTGACATGTGACGGTCTTCAGAGCTCCCACAATGCACTGCTCGCTGGTGACTAATTTTTCCAGATTCCTAAGAAATTACAGTCACGGAGCATCATCTGGGGGGTTAAAGGGAACCCGTCACGCTGAAATAGTCTAATGTGCGGAGAGCGCAGCAGATCGACAAATACAACCTTCCTCGTAGGAGTGTGAATACAGATAGCTGTCAATCACTGAGTAGGACCGCCCACTGGACTCCTAAGCCCAGACTAAGCAGAGGTTTAAATGTAAGCAAGTTATACTGAATCTTTTCCCAAATAAATAAATCTATTGATCTGCTGCGCTCCTCCTCCTGCCCGCACATTAGACTGTATTTCAGCGTGACGGGTTCCCTTTAAGTAACGCAGACTCTAGTTTACCTTTAACCATAAATGACTCTCTTGTGTCACGTCATAGTCCTTGATGTCAGGGATGTACAGATATGGCTACAGAGGTCGGGATTGTCGCAGCAACCTCTACATCCTCCCATCCGGAGAGTTGTTGTACTTTAGCGCAGCTGTCTGTGTCCTGTACGACCCGGCAGCCGGCACACAGAGACACTACCGGGGTCACACTGATGACATCAAAAGGTCGGTTTATGGATGATATCAGCTGAAATGTGGGGTGACTGTTCCCCCTTTCTACTGTCCGCTGGATTTCCCCATTATGATTGCTCTTCATCTTCCAGTCTTGCTGTCCATCCCGACTCCGTAACAATCGCCAGCGGTCAAGTGGCGGGGAACTCGCAGGACGGGAAGGTGAGTGCGGGATGATTTGTGCTGAGCGTTAGTCCTTGACATCTGTAGGAGTGAGCGGAGTATGGACTATATTCTGTATGATAGCCCCTCACATCTACACCAGTCCTGTCTTCTAATCTGCCCACATATAACATCAATGTGCTCCTGCCCCCAGGCTCTGCCCCCCCATGTCCGGATCTGGCACTCCGTCAGCCTGTGCACTCTCCATGTCATTGGAGTGGGACATTTTGACAGAGCGGTCACCTGTCTAAGTTTCTCCAAAACCGTGAGTAATGTTGTGGCCTCTTGCATGGTGTGACGCCTGCGGCAGACGCAACGTGACCCCTGCGCCCCTCTTATGCTTCGCAGGACGGCGGGAGTCATCTGTGCGCATGTGATGAATCTGGGGACCATGTCGTGTCAGTGTGGCAGTGGCAGCGTGAGGTGAAGGTGACAGAAGTCAAGGTATGACATGTCTTTCCATTGTTGTACAGTATATGGCAAACATGTAGTAAAGAGTTAACGGAGACCGTTCGTCTGTCCCCCAGTGTTCTACAGAGCCTGTGCTCGCCACCATCTTTCATCCAACAGAACCCAACCTGATCATAACCTGTGGAAAGTCACAGCTGTATTACTGGAGCCTTGAAGGGGCCCCTGCTGGAGGGGCCGCAGGTGCGACAGGCACTTTAAGCAAGAGGCAGGGAGTATTTGAGGTAAGATGTCACAGGGAAGGAAGAAAGGACGACCTCATTATACAGAATTCAACACAGACTCCGGGACCAAAAAGAAGCTAAAAAAAGTGGGGGCTCGTCCGGGATGCAGTGATCTGTGGAAACACGAGTGGACTGATTGATGGGGGTTTAATGATCAGTTTAGATTCTGCTGATATATTATATTCTGATAATACTAGAAAACCATGTGGCCATTGGATCACCCCGGCTATTAGGACTGGTCCTCCAGATTGTATAAAGAGATGTATGTTCTTCTCCTCCGTGTGTCTGGACTGGAGCAGCAATTATGGAAGATGCTGCAATCCGGCAAATAAATGGAACATGAGATCTCAGCAATGAACTTGTCGGGTCATTTCTCTCCTCCACAGAAACACGAGAAGCCGCGATTTGTCCTTTGTGTGGCCTTTGCTGAGAATGGAGATGTGGTCACGGGAGATTCTAACGGCAATTTGTACATCTGGGGCAAAGGTAAGAAGAGTCCTGGAACGTCCCTCTGAAGACCTCACAGTAAGGTCCTGATTCCTGGAACGTTCCTCTGAAGACCTCACAGTAAGGTCCTGATTCCTGGAACGTTCCTCTGAAGACCTCACAGTAAGGTCCTGATTCCGGGAATGTTCCTCTGAAGACCTCACAGTAAGGTCCTGATTCCGGGAACGTTCCTCTGAAGACCTCACAGTAAGGTCCTGATTCCTGGAACGTTCCTCTGAAGACCTCACAGTAAGGTCCTGATTCCTGGAACGTTCCTCTGAAGACCTCACAGTAAGGTCCTGATTCCTGGAACGTTCCTCTGAAGACCTCACAGTAAGGTCCTGATTCCGGGAACGTTCCTCTGAAGACCTCACAGTAAGGTCCTGATTCCTGGAACGTTCCTCTGAAGACCTCACAGTAAGGTCCTGATTCCGGGAACGTTCCTCTGAAGACCTCACAGTAAGGTCCTGATTCCGGGAACGTTCCTCTGAAGACCGCACAGTAAGGTCCTGATTCCGGGAACGTCCCGTGCGTCTCTTTCAGGCAGTCACCGGATCTCCCAGGCGGTCTGCGCCGCTCACGATGGTGGAGTCTTCGCTTTGTGTGTCTGTAGAGACGGGACGTTATTATCTGGAGGAGGCAAGGACGGAAGAATCATACTGTGGGACCGGGACTATAAGAAAGTGCGAGAGACCCGGGTAAGAAGGGACAGGGACGGGATGAAGGAAGAAGATTCCTGTGAGATGAAGCTTCATGTCATTTATACTTTACTTTGTAGATTCCGGAATGTTACGGCCCGGTGAGAACTATTGCTGAGGGGCGAGGAGGGGACGTGCTGTATGTGGGCACCACAAAGAACTGTGTGATGAGCGGCAGCCTGGAGAGCGGACTCCGCTGCCTAATACAGGTAATGACTCGGTGAGATGACACGGATGAGGCAGATCTTCTCTCCGTCACCCGGCCGTGCACAGGGATTCAGATAAACTCTATATACGGATCACGGGGCCGCCGGAGGGTTATGGGTTGGGGATGCGTCCACTTCTCTCCGGTCTGTTCAGGGCCCCTCGTGTAATATCTGGACGTCACACATAACAATGCACCTGTATCTTTATTTGTCTTGATTTAGGGTCACACAGATGAACTGTGGGGTCTCTGCTCTCACCCATCTCTTGATCAGTTTCTGACCTGTGGCCATGACAAACTGGTTCATCTCTGGAACAGCAAAGACCACGAGCCTGTGTGGACCACCACCCTGGAGGTGAGAGCGGAGGGGGTGATGAGCTGCCGCTGATATGTCCCATTATTGTATGATATATAATATACCACGTGTGGGGGAGGGACCTGCTCCAAGTCATCTCCAGCATCATCTGTATAACAGGGTCTTGTGGGGCCCCCAATGTCTCCGCATACCTGTAAGTCCTGTGTTTTCTTACTGGATGAACGTTCTATGGGGATTTATACAGTGAAATGTGCGATGTGGAGGAGTAAACCGTGAATCTGTGGAGTAATGACTGATCACTCCTGTATATGGGACGTCATCGGTCCCTGCAGGACTCGGCCATTAGTTGCTGTATGTGGCCGTCTATATCACAGGACGCCGGGCTCTTATAGGAGATCTGACCTCTCCACAGTCATTACCGGGGGAGGACTACAATTATGTGTTTAAACGAGGAGGGGGCTATGATGTAATAGACGCAGACCTGGTAATCACATACAGACTGCTGCCCAATATATAACGTGACTCCTAGAAAACTAACATAGATGGAAAAAATACATAATGCATCTAGTTCAGAGGAAGCAAAACTCTCATCAGACAAAAGTTTCTTCATCTTTAGGATAAAATTCCTTCCAGACTTCAAATTCTTACAGTAGAGGTCCATAGTGTGACTGATCTTACAGTAGAGGTTCCATAGTGTGACTGATCTTACAGTAGAGGTTCCATAGTGTGACTGCTCTTACAGTAGAGGTTCCATAGTGTGACTGATCTTACAGTAGAGGTTCCCTAGTGTGACTGATCTTACAGTAGAGGCTCCATAGTGTGACTGCTCTTACAGTAGAGGCTCCATAGTGTGACTGCTCTTACAGTAGAGGTTCCATAGTGTGACTGCTCTTACAGTAGGAGCTCCATAGTGTGACTGCTCTTACAGTAGAGGCTCCATAGTGTGACTGCTCTTACAGTAGAGGCTCCATAGTGTGACTGATCTTACAGTAGAGGTTCCATAGTGTGACTGCTCTTACAGTAGAGGTTCCATAGTGTGACTGCTCTTACAGTAGAGGTTCCATAGTGTGACCGCTCTTACAGTAGAGGGTCCATAGTGTGACTGATCCTACAGTAGAGGCTCCATAGTGTGACTGATCTTACAGTAGAGGTTCCCTAGTGTGACTGCTCTTACAGTAGGAGCTCCATAGTGTGACTGCTCTTACAGTAGGAGCTCCATAGTGTGACTGCTCTTACAGTAGAGGTTCCATAGTGTGACTGCTCTTACAGTAGAGGCTCCATAGTGTGACTGCTCTTACAGTAGAGGTTCCATAGTGTGACTGTTCTTACAGTAGAGGTTCCATAGTGTGACTGATCTTACAGTAGAGGCTCCATAGTGTGACTGATCTTACAGTAGAGGTTCCATAGTGTGACTGCTCTTACAGTAGAGGCTCCATAGTGTGACTGCTCTTACAGTAGAGGCTCCATAGTGTGACTGCTCTTACAGTAGAGGCTCCATAGTGTGACTGCTCTTACCAGTAGAGGTTCCATGGTGTGACTGCTCTTACAGTAGAGGTTCCATAGTGTGACTGATCTTACAGTAGAGGTTCCATAGTGTGACTGCTCTTACAGTAGAGGTTCCATAGTGTGACTGCTCTTACAGTAGAGGTTCCATAGTGTGACTGCTCTTACAGTAGAGGCTCCATAGTGTGACTGCTCTTACAGTAGAGGCGCCATAGTGTGACTGCTCTTACAGTAGAGGCTCCATAGTGTGACCGCTCTTACAGTAGAGGTTCCATAGTGTGACTGCTCTTACAGTAGAGGCTCCATAGTGTGACTGATCTTACAGTAGAGGTTCCATAGTGTGACTGCTCTTACAGTAGAGGCTCCATAGTGTGACTGCTCTTACCTTAGAGGTTCCATAGTGTGACTGCTCTTACAGTAGAGGTTCCATAGTGTGACTGCTCTTACAGTAGAGGTTCCATAGTGTGACTGATCTTACAGTAGAGGTTCCATAGTGTGACTGATCTTACAGTAGAGGCTCCATAGTGTGACTGATCTTACAGTAGGAGCTCCATAGTGTGACTGCTCTTACAGTAGAGGTTCCATAGTGTGACTGCTCTTACAGTAGAGGTTCCATAGTGTGACTGATCTTACAGTAGAGATTCCATAGTGTGACCGATCTTACAGTAGAGGCTCCATAGTGTGACCGCTCTTACAGTAGAGGTTCCATAGTGTGACTGCTCTTACAGTAGGAGCTCCATAGTGTGACTGCTCTTACAGTAGAGGTTCCATAGTGTGACTGCTCTTACAGTAGAGGCTCCATAGTGTGACTGCTCTTACAGTAGAGGTTCCATAGTGTGACTGTTCTTACAGTAGAGGTTCCATAGTGTGACTGATCTTACAGTAGAGGCTCCATAGTGTGACTGATCTTACAGTAGAGGTTCCATAGTGTGACTGCTCTTACAGTAGAGGCTCCATAGTGTGACCGCTCTTACAGTAGAGGCTCCATAGTGTGACCGCTCTTACAGTAGAGGTTCCATAGTGTGACTGCTCTTACAGTAGAGGTTCCATGGTGTGACTGCTCTTACAGTAGAGGTTCCATAGTGTGACTGATCTTACAGTAGAGGGTCCATAGTGTGACTGCTCTTACAGTAGAGGTTCCATAGTGTGACCGCTCTTACAGTAGAGGTTCCATAGTGTGACTGCTCTTACAGTAGAGGTTCCATGGTGTGACTGCTCTTACAGTAGAGGTTCCATAGTGTGACTGATCTTACAGTAGAGGGTCCATAGTGTGACTGATCTTACAGTAGAGGCTCCATAGTGTGACCGCTCTTACAGTAGAGGCTCCATAGTGTGACCGCTCTTACAGTAGAGGGTCCATAGTGTGACCGATCTTACAGTAGAGGCTCCATAGTGTGACCGCTCTTACAGTAGAGGCTCCATAGTGTGACCGCTCTTACAGTAGAGGTTCCATAGTGTGACTGCTCTTACAGTAGAGGTTCCATGGTGTGACTGCTCTTACAGTAGAGGTTCCATAGTGTGACTGATCTTACAGTAGAGGGTCCATAGTGTGACTGATCTTACAGTAGAGGCTCCATAGTGTGACTGTTCTTACAGTAGAGGCTCCATAGTGTGACTGTTCTTACAGTAGAGGTTCCATAGTGTGACTGATCTTACAGTAGAGGTTCCATAGTGTGACTGATCTTACAGTAGAGGCTCCATAGTGTGACTGCTCTTACAGTAGAGGCTCCATAGTGTGACTGATCTTACAGTAAAGGTTCCATAGTGTGACTGCTCTTACAGTAGAGGTTCCATAGTGTGACTGCTCTTACAGTAGAGGTTCCATAGTGTGACTGCTCTTACAGTAGAGGTTCCATAGTGTGACTGCTCTTACAGTAGAGGCTCCATAGTGTGACTGCTCTTACAGTAGAGGCGCCATAGTGTGACTGCTCTTACAGTAGAGGCTCCATAGTGTGACCGCTCTTACAGTAGAGGTTCCATAGTGTGACTGCTCTTACAGTAGAGGTTCCATAGTGTGACTGCTCTTACAGTAGAGGCTCCATAGTGTGACTGCTCTTACAGTAGAGGTTCCATAGTGTGACTGCTCTTACAGTAGAGGGTTCCATAGTGTGACTGCTCTTACAGTAGAGGTTTCGTAGTGTGACTGCTCTTACAGTAGAGGTTCCGTAGTGTGACCGCTCTTACAGTAGAGGCTCCGTAGTGTGACCGCTCTTACAGTAGAGGTTCCATAGTGTGACTGCTCTTACAGTAGAGGTGCCATAGTAAGACTGCTCTTACAGTAGAGGTTCCATAGTGTGACTGCTCTTACAGTAGAGGGTCCATAGTGTGACTGCTCTTACAGTAGAGGTTCCATAGTGTGACTGATCTTACAGTAGAGGTTCCATAGTGTGACTGCTCTTACAGTAGAGGGTCCATAGTGTGACTGCTCTTACAGTAGAGGCTCCATAGTGTGACTGCTCTTACAGTAGAGGCTCCATAGTGTGACTGCTCTTACAGTAGAGGGTCCATAGTGTGACTGCTCTTACAGTAGAGGTTCCATAGTGTGACCGCTCTTACAGTAGAGGTTCCATAGTGTGACCGCTCTTACAGTAGAGGTTCCATAGTGTGACCGCTCTTACAGTAGAGGCTCCATAGTGTGACCGCTCTTACAGTAGAGGTTCCATAGTGTGACTGCTCTTACAGTAGAGGTTCCATAGTGTGACTGCTCTTACAGTAGAGGCTCCATAGTGTGACTGCTCTTACAGTAGAGGCTCCATAGTGTGACCGCTCTTACAGTAGAGGTTCCATAGTGTGACTGCTCTTACAGTAGAGGCTCCATAGTGTGACTGCTCTTACAGTAGAGGTTCCATAGTGTGACTGTTCTTACAGTAGAGGTTCCATAGTGTGACTGATCTTACAGTAGAGGCTCCATAGTGTGACTGCTCTTACAGTAGAGGTTCCATAGTGTGACTGCTCTTACAGTAGAGGTTCCATAGTGTGACTGATCTTACAGTAGAGGCTCCATAGTGTGACTGCTCTTACAGTAGAGGTTCCATAGTGTGACTGCTCTTACAGTAGAGGTTCCGTAGTGTGACTGCTCTTACAGTAGAGGCTCCATAGTGTGACTGCTCTTACAGTAGAGGTTCCATAGTGTGACCGCTCTTGCAGTAGAGGTTCCATAGTGTGACTGCTCTTACAGTAGAGGTTCCATAGTGTGACCGCTCTTGCAGTAGAGGCTCCATAGTGTGACTGATCTTACAGTAGAGGTTCCATAGTGTGACCGCTCTTGCAGTAGAGGCTCCATAGTGTGACTGCTCTTACAGTAGAGGTTCCATAGTGTGACCGCTCTTGCAGTAGAGGTTCCGTAGTGTGACTGCTCTTACAGTAGAGGCTCCATAGTGTGACTGCTCTTACAGTAGAGGGTCCATAGTGTGACTGCTCTTACAGTAGAGGTTCCATAGTGTGACTGCTCTTACAGTAGAGGTTCCATAGTGTGACCGCTCTTGCAGTAGAGGTTCCATAGTGTGACTCTTAGCAGTCACACTATGGAACCTCTACTGTAAGATCTGTGCAGCTCAGTGGGCTCTGCTCTACGGGTGGGGTGTGGTATATACTATGTATACTGTGCAGCTCAGTGGGCTCTGCTATACGGGCGGGGTGCGGTATATACTCTGTATAGATACTATGTATACTGTGCAGCTCAGTGGGCTCTGCTATACGGGCGGGGTGCGGTATATACTCTGTATAGATACTATGTATACTGTGCAGCTCAGTGGGCTCTGCTATACGGGCGGGGTGCGGTATATACTCTGTATAGATACTATGTATACTGTGCAGCTCAGTGGGCTCTGCTCTACGGGTGGGGTGTGGTATATACTATGTATACTGTGCAGCTCAGTGGCCTCTGCTATACGGGCGGGGTGCGGTATATACTCTGTATAGATACTATGTATACTGTGCAGCTCAGTGGGCTCTGCTATACGGGCGGGGTGCGGTATATACTCTATAGATATTATGTATACTGTGCAGCTCAGTGGGCTCTACTATACGGGCGGGGTGCAGTATATACTCTGTATAGATATGATGTATACTGTGCAGCTCAGTGGGGTCTGCTATACGGGCGGGGTGCGGTATATACTCTGTATAGATATTATGTATACTGTGCAGCTCAGTGGGCTCTGCTATACGGGCGGGGTGCGGTATATACTCTGTATAGATAATATGTATACTGTGCTTCTCAGTGGGCTCTACTATACGGGCGGGGTGCGGTATATACTCTGTATAGATAATATGTATACTGTGCAGCTCAGTGGGCTCTGCTATACGGGCGGGGTGTGGTATATACTCTGTATAGATACTATGTATACTGTGCAGCTCAGTGGGCTCTGCTATACGGGCGGGGTGTGGTATATACTCTGTATAGATACTATGTATACTGTGCAGCTCAGTGGGCTCTGCTATACGGGCGGGGTGCGGTATATACTCTGTATATAGATGATCTCCCGGGTTGATGTCTCCTCAGGACGCTGCTCGAGTTGCCGGATTTCATCCATCTGGGAATGTTGTCGCCGTGGGAACCACGACAGGGAGGTGAGTGACGGGGAGGTGAGTGACGGGGAGGTGAGTGACGGGGAGGTGAGTGACGGGGAGGTGAGTGACGGGGAGGTGAGTGACGGGGAGGTGAGTGACGGGGAGGTGAGTGACGGGGAGGTGAGTGACGGGGAGGTGAGTGACTCGGGGAGGTGAGTGACCGGGCGCAGAGACCCTACGTCACCCCCAGTCCTGCCCACTGCGTACAAGTGACCCTCCTCTCCTCCCCTCCCTTCCTCTGTCTCCTTATGTTGGGGGGCGCTCGTCCTCTCGTAGTGGGGGGCTCTCGTCCTCTCTCATGTTGGGGGGCTCTCGTCCTCTCTCATGTTGGGGGGCTCTCGACCTCTCTCATGTTGGGGGGCTCTCGTCCTTGTGTTGGGGGCTCTCGTCCTTGTGTTGGGGGGCTCTCGTCCTCGTGTTGGGGGGCTCTCGTCCTCTCGTGTTGGAGGGCTCTCGTCCTCTCGTGTTGGGGGGCTCTCGTCCTCTCGTGTCGGGGGGCTCTCGTCCTCTCGTGTCGGGGGGCTCTCGTGTCGGGGGGCTCTCGTGTCGGGGGCTCTCGTCCTCGTGTCGGGGGCTCTCGTCCTCGTGTCGGGGGCTCTCGTCCTCGTGTCGGGGGGCTCTCGTCCTCTCGTGTCGGGGGGCTCTCGTCCTCTCGTGTCGGGGGGCTCTCGTCCTCTCGTGTCGGGGGGCTCGTGTCGGGGGGCTCTCTTCCTCTCGTGTCGGGGGGCTCTCGTGTCGGGGGGGCTCTCGTCCTCTCTCGTAGGGGGGCTCTCATCCTCTCTCGTAGGGGGGCTCTCATCCTCTCTCGTAGGGGGGCTCTCGTCCTCTCTCGTGTCGGGGGGCTCTCGTCCTCTCGTGTCGGGGGGCTCTCGTCCTCTCGTGTCGGGGGGCTCTCGTCCTCTCGTGTCGGGGGGCTCTCGTCCTCTCGTGTCGGGGGGCTCTCGTCCTCTCGTGTCGGGGGGCTCTCGTCCTCTCTCATGTGGGGGGGCTCTCGTCCTCTCTCATGTGGGGGGGCTCTCGTCCTCTCTCATGTGGGGGGGCTCTCGTCCTCTCGTGTCGGGGGGCTCTCGTCCTCGGTTCTCCGCTCAGTGACGTCTCCTCTTCCTCGCAGGTTCCTGGTCTTGGATTCTCGGTCACATGTTATAGTGACGACCTTTTCAGATGCGGGGGAGCAGATCAGTTGCATCAGCTACAGTCCTGGTGAGGGTCTCCTCCGGGGTCTGGCCCCCTCCACGTTTCGGACTATTCCTGTATTTCACCCTCTTCTTTCTCCGCAGATGGCCGGTATTTGGCGGTTGGGTCACATGACAACTTTATCTACCTGTACGAAGTGGCTGAGGAGGGGCGCGAGTACCGGCGGGTGGGGAAGTGTTCGGTGAGTGTTCGCTGCGTGTCCTTGAAGGCTCCGCCGCGGGTCGGTGGGACTGGACCGTGTAACTTTGCGCCGTTCTATCATCCGCGTTGACCTCGTGGGCTGCGCTGCCGGCACTTGACGTCTGTCTGGAGTCTTAATCCTCATCTGTTCCTCCTCACGGCAGGGTCACTCCAGCTACATCACACACCTGGACTGGGCGTCCGATTCTTCCAGCTTCATGACCAACAGCGGCGACTACGAGACCCTCTATTGTGAGTAAAGTGATTGTCCTCTTGTGCAGTGGGGTCTCGGCACAGGTGGGGGGTCTCCGAGTCTATGATCCGCACGCGCAGCGGCTCCACCATAGAGATCACACAATTCTTATTATTGGTTGTCATCTTGTGAGTCAGGTGATTGGTCAGGAGAATTGTGGGCGGAGTCTCGCGTGGTTGTAGATGATGTAATGACTTCTCTCTCCACCCAGGGGATCCGGAGTCCGGGAAGCAGATTGTCAGCGCAGAAAGTGTGCGCAATGTGGAGTGGGAGAATTCGTGGTGCACCCTGAGCTTCCATGTGTTGGGTGAGTGACCGGACGTCCGCTGATCTCCTGTCACCGGGCTGCCGCTGATCTCCTGTCACCGGGCTGCCGCTGATCTCCTGTCACCGGGCTGCCGCTGATCTCCTGTCACCGCGCTGCCGCTGATCTCCTGTCACCGGGCTGCCGCTGATCTCCTGTCACCGGGCTGCCGCTGATCTCCTGTCACCGGGCTGCCGCTGATCTCCTGTCACCGCGCTGCCGCTGATCTCCTGTCACTCCACAGCCTCTCGTCAGGTCCGACCATTATAAATGAAAGCCAAAATACTCCTCCTAATAGAATGGTGCTGCAGAGGTCGCCCACTAGTGGTCAGAGGAAGGACCGCAGGGGCAGCGCTCTCCTGTCATATAACTGTCGTCACACTGTGATGTCATACACCGGGAGACGGTCGCATCACACACGTTCTCATCATATTGTAACTCTGCTAATGTTTTCCCAAGAAATGGAGCAAAATCGCAGAAAACCAAATCACTGAAGAAGCATCAGAAAAAAGGGACAAACCCCGAGGACTGATCCCGATTACTGCGGAATAAAACGTCAGGGACCGGCTCAAAACCTGGATCCACTGACTGCACCTAGAGCGAAAACACAAACTCATGTCTTACATCCCGCCGCAGAGCGTTCCTCACATCTCTCCTCCCGCTGCAAAGCGTTCCTCACATCTCTCCTCCCGCTGCAGAGCGTTCCTCACATCTCTCCTCCCGCTGCAGAGCGTTCCTCACATCTCTCCTCCCGCTGCAGAGCGTTCCTCACATCTCTCCTCCCGCTGCAGAGCGTTCCTCACATCTCTCCTCCCGCTGCAGAGCGTTCCTCACATCTCTCCTCCCGCTGCAGAGCGTTCCTCACATCTCTCCTCCCGCTGCAGAGCGTTCCTCACATCTCTCCTCCCGCTGCAGAGCGTTCCTCACATCTCTCCTCCCGCTGCAGAGCGTTCCTCACATCTCTCCTCCCGCTGCAGAGCGTTCCTCACATCTCTCCTCCCGCTGCAGAGCGTTCCTCACATCTCTCCTCCCGCTGCAGAGCGTTTCCTCCTCCGGTCTTTCCTCCCGCTGCAGAACGTTTCCTCCGGTCTTTCCTCCCGCTGCAGAGCGTTGCTCACATCTTCCCCATGTCGCAGAGCGTTGCTCACATCTTCCCCCATGTCGCAGAGCGTTGCTCACATCTGGTCGCAGAGCGTGCAGTGTGTAGATGATGAGTCTGTGTTGGGGGGTCCTTACTTTTCTCTCTCTTTGTATCTTGCAGGGATTTGGCCGGACGGAGCGGACGGGACGGACATTAACGCCGTGACGAAGTCTCATGACAGGAAACTGTTGGCCACTGGGGATGATTTTGGAGGAGTTCGTCTGTACAATTATCCCTGTGTGGTGCCGCGGGTAAGAGAAGTGACGTGTAGTGGGGGGGCCGAGCGCTATACGTGGCACATTGTAGGGGGCCCTGGTACAAATTATTCATTGGGCCTCCGGCTGCAGCGCCCAACCCCCCCCCCCCCGCCTTATATCGTTATCCTCTAACTGTTCCCAATGAGAAGACGTCATCCCGCCACCTGCACGACCTCGTCCCGCCACCTGCGCGGCCTCGTCCCGCCACCTGCGCGGCCTCGTCCCGCCACCTGCGCGGCCTCGTCCCGCCACCTGCGCGGCCTCGTCCCGCCACGTGCGCGGCCTCGTCCCGCCACGTGCGCGCCCTCGTCCCGCCACCTGCGCGCCCTCGTCCCGCCACCTGCGCGCCCTCGTCCCGCCACCTGCGCGCCCTCGTCCCGCCACCTGCGCGCCCTCGTCCCGCACGGTTTTGGTTATTGCCCCATCTCGTCCTGCAGTCTCCGGCCTGATACTTGGAGACCCTTCTAGAACATCAGATAATACTCAGTTATAGGATGAAGAACACGGCGCTCTGTGAGGCCGCGCTCCGGGAGTGGATAAATAACAGAAAAGAGAAGAGTTCACAAGGTCACCGCGCCCGTCATCCGACAACGACGTCACAGCTCCGATACAAATTTATACCAAAACAATTGTCAAAAGTCGGGCGTGTTGTGGGCGGAGTTACGTGGTCATAGGGTGTCGGGACAGTTCAATATAATTCTTCTATAATAGAATATCTGCCGTAATAAATCCGTCATACTTATAACTGACGTTCCCTCACATAGAAATGACGGAGTGGCTGCGGACCGGTCAACGCTCCCGATCAGGGCGATCTCCGGGTTTCCTTTACACGGGTCACTCTTACCCCGCGCTCTGTCGGCTGTTTAGTAGGATATTGCAGTGTGACTTTTATTCGTGTAACGGCCGCTCGGTCTACGAGATCCGGACACCGGAGATGAATCCGGAACGCGATCTAAAAGCGGAAACCTTTCCATATTATCCGATTGTCGTTGTTCTGAGGGATTTATTACTTTCTATTATAGAATAATTTTATTGATCGGCCCCCGCAGCCTATGACCACGTAACTCCGCCCACAATGCGCCCGACTTGTATTTGAGCGGTTACGTGACCTCGTCGTCTGATGACGCGGTGCTGTTACTTTGTGAGAGCCAATGAGATCTTCTCTTCACTATTATTTATCCCGCCCCGGGCGGGGCCGCACAGAGCGCCATGTTCTTCATCCTATACGCCATTGCTATAGACATTTCCCGCAATGTGAGGGAGACCGCTGCACCAGAGTTAAAAACCACATGCTCTAATCCAGTGCAAGAAGCGCCACTCCACCAGCTGAGCACATCCGTTATTACTCGCTGTTATCTGCCACCTCTTGATCGGACAGGCTGTTCTATGTAGCGCTTTGCTTTTTTCCAGGATTTATCCACGTAGGATGACTTGTTGTTAGGAATGATGGGGGTCATCTGAGTTCGCTGCTCACTAATCTCTATCTCTGACTCTTTTCAGGCCCCCAGTTATAAATACAGCGGTCACAGCAGTCACGTGACCCGCGTCAGCTTTTTGCACAATGACAGTGCTCTGATCTCCGTGGGTGGCAAGGATTGCACAGTGTTACAGTGGACGGTCATGTGACCCACCCGATACCTGGAGCCCAGAACCTCTAGCTCTTACCAGCAGTCTCGTCTTCAGCCCCGCCCCCTAGCATCTTTCCCTTCCTGGGTGCCCCACCCCTGCGGAGTATCACTTTAGCACCTGCTTTCACCACATCTGAGGACCAGTTCTCCGGCTAGTAATGGTCTTGCCATTTACAATAGAGCTGGACAGCATGTTACTATACAATCTCTCTGCACTAGGATTTGCACTCCAATTTGCACAGCTGCACAGAGTACTTAAGCCCCTGAAATCTTCTGCTGACAGGACAGTCTGGTCCTCACCCCTGATGTAGAGAAGTTTGTTCTCAGATTGTGTTAGAAGATGCTGACACTGCAATAAATTCTATAAAACATCTGTCGCTTGTCTCTGACCTTCCATCACCAGAACTCCTGATCACAGCGCAGCCTCATGGTGAACCCCAGGACTCGCCTACACGGGTGACTAGAGGCGCAGTGAGAATCCGCTCCGGTCACCCCGGTGGTAACTACAAGACTGGTCACCAGATACAAGCAGACAGATCAGGTTCACATAACATGGGGATGAGGGTTGCGGGGCAATGATTTCTGCTCTGCAGGCCGCTCTTTATACCCCCTGCATTTTATTTGGTCAGAGGAAAATTCCAATTAATTTCCTGTTTAAAGAGCAGAGCCATATTCTGCATCCCTATCCATAGGAGCTCACAATCTAACTTCCCTATCTCACATAATGTATCACTCCCAAAATAAAATCCATCACCCAGCCATGTCATCTCCACAGAGAGACATTACTAGTAGTATGGAGGGTACTGAAGAGCTCCGTGGCTTTATACGTGGCGCTGTCATAGGAGAACACCTATACCACAAGTCAGTGATATTTCTGCTCTACTAGATCTGGCCCTGTAAGTGTTATTATTATCTACTAGATCTGCCCCGGTCACCTGTGTTATTATTATCTGCTAGATCTGCCCCGGTCTCCTGTAAGTGTTATTATTATCTGCTAGATCTGCCCCTGTAAGTGTTATCTGCTCCGGTCACCTATAAGTTGTAACTGTCGCAGACCGCCACCTTCCCTCACTTTCCTGCGGCCCCGACCTCTGACCTCCCCAGAGACGCCAGCACACACGGCCGTACTGCTCTGCAGTGAACGCTAGGGTTTGTGCACCTACCTGTAAAATAGTTTCCTAACCAATACCCAGATCATCCTGGACTATAAAAAGGGCTCTGCCCTTTCTCTCCTGCTTGAGCGTTGTATTCCCATGTTAGTCTAAGCAAATGGTCCCTTAGTTGTATCCTGCTCCCAGTGTTCCCGTATACTTCTGCCGGTGTTCATTCCTGAGCTGTAAGATAGTGTTGGAGTCGTCTAATGTCGTCTGCCACATCCAGTGTCCTCTGCACAAAGTTTCTGCTACACCGCGTGCCTGCTACTCCGAGTATCTTCCTGATCATCTTCCCAGGTACTCTTACCCCAGAGACCGATAATGACCAGCTGCTACTCCGCTATGGTGGAGCGGCCTAGTGGATCCACAGACCTCACCGGCATGACAACACTCAAGCCATGGATCCCACTGGTCAACCTAAGACGGTGATGCAAGAGGACATGCGTTACCTCCGGGCACGCCAGGATCCGCTCCTACCGGCAGTCAATTCGATGATCATCTACTGAGGGTGTGGACATTTCGTATGTCAAAAGCCGGGAAACTCCAGCACCTAGGTTTGATTGGAGAGACAATCCTAGGTGAATTTCCTTCTACAGCTAAATTCTCTCCCCAAACTGTCTATTCCCGTGTCAATTGTCACCAGTGAAGGATCGCGCTGTGTGCCTGATTACTTGGATTCCGGAGCGGCCGCAAATTTTATCTAGCAGGACTTAGTTGATCATCTCCATTTGACCACAGTTCCTCTAGAGAAATCTCTGGCAGTCTATAGATGGACAACCTCTGCCTGACCCTGTCTATCGCCAAACCACTGAGGCTACAGATAGGAGTCCTTCATTCAGAGATGATTTCTTTCTATGTCTTGTCCAAAGCGATCAACCTCATCCTACTGGGATTGCCATGGCTTCGCCAACATGCTCCAGTCCTTGATTGGGCCCGATGTCTGCACCGCTGCCTGCCTCAGGTTCGTCCCGTTTTTCTCCACTGCCTCAGTCACTCTCTGGATTACCCCCACTATATGCCAGCTACACTGATGTCTTCAGTAAGAAGGAGGCCGAGGTCCTTCCCCCTCATCGTCCCTTAGACTGTCCCATAAAGTTTCTTCCTGAAGCCTCACTCCCTCGTGGACGGGTCTACCCGCTTTCCTTGACTGAAACCCAGGCCATGTCGCAGTATGTCAAGGAGAACCTGGTGAGGGGGTTCATCAGGAAGTCTACTTCACCAGCCAGAGCTAGATGCTACATCGTGGAGAAAAAGGATGGGTCACTCCGACCGTGTATTGATTACCGTGGATTGATCCAAGTCACTGTAAAAATAAGTACCCCTTGCCGCTTATCTCTGAGCTCTTTGACCGGATTCGTGGAGCTAAGGTGGATCTGCCCAGGGCCTATAACTTGATTCGTATACGCGAGGGTGATGAATGGAAAACCACATTGAAGACCCGGGACGGTGACTACGAGTATCTTGTTATGCCCTTTGGACTGTGTAACGCTCCAGCGGTGTTCCAGGGGTTCATGAACGACGTCTTCCGCGATCTTCTGTATGTCTGTGTGGTGGTGTATCTGAATGACCTCTTGATCTACTCACCCGATTTGACGACGCATCGGATGCGTGTATTGGCGTAGCTGAGGGGGAGTAAATTCTACACTAAACTGCAGCAGTGCGTGCTTGAAAAGAAGACCTTTCCTTCCTGGGCTATATTGTCTCCGATCGTGGTCTACAAATGAACCCGGAAAAGGTGAAGGCCGTCTTGGAGTGGCCACATCCTCGGGGTCTCCGAGCTATACAAAGATTTCTTGGATTCGCTAATTTCCATCGTCCGTTCATCACAAATTTCTTGTCCCTCACTGCTCCCATCTTCACTCTCCAGAAAGGGAGTGAACACGAAGGACTGGACACCCGAGTCCGCATTCTCCAACCTCAGGAGCTCCTTCACGTCTGCCTCTGTTCTCCGTCATCCTGAGGTTACTCAGCAGTTCTTCTTGGAGGTTGATGCCTCTTCCATTGGTGCTGAAGCACTTCTGTTCCAAAAAAATTCTAAGGGTAAGGCAGTATCTTGCGGATTCTTCTCCAAACTCTTTTCTCCTGCTGAGCACAACTACTCCAAGGGGGATCAAGAATTGCTCGCTGTAAAGTTGGCCTTGGAAGAGTGGAGACCCCTGCTTGAGGGCTCTGCTCACCCCATTATCATCTACACCGACCACAAAAATTCTTACATGTCTGCAGTCTGCACAGCGACTAAACCCTCGTCAAGATAGATGGTCGCTGTTCTTCGCCAGATTTAGTTTTCTTCTTCGTTTCCGCCCTGTGAACAAAAACGTTAAGGCCGATGCCCTGTCTCGATCATTTGAAACGGACGACTCAGAAGAAAAACCTCAACACACTAATGATCCTTCTAGGATTAGTGCCGTAAATCCTCTGCAGATCAAGGACATTGCCCCTGGCATAATTCCAAACTGGCCGGGCATTCAGGTGTCCGCAAGACTCGGGACTTTACTGTTCTTCATTATCGGTGGCTCTCGATACCTGGGGATGTCTTAGGGTATGTGCACACACACTAATTACGTCCGTAATTGACGGACGTATTTCGGCCGCAAGTCCCGGACCGAACACAGTGCAGGGAGCCGGGCTCCTAGCATCATACTTATGTACGACGCTAGGAGTCCCTGCCTCTCCGTGGAACTACTGTCCCGTACTGAAAACATGATTACAGTACGGGACAGTTGTCCTGCAGAGAGGCAGGGACTCCTAGCATCGTACATAACTATGATGCTAGGAGCCCGGCTCCCTGCACTGAGTTCGGTCCGGGACTTGCGGCCGAAATACGTCCGTCAATTACGGACGTAATTAGTGTGTGTGCACATACCCTTAGACTTCTGTTTCCTCCTGTGCTAATTGTGCCTTAAACAAGTCCCCTCATTATAAACCTGCTGGGCTGCTCCATCCGCTGCCGTTATCACGGACCTTCCCCCTTCTGCTGGATGTGCTATGATCTGGGGGGCAGTGGATAATTTCCCCATAATGGCACATTTTATTCCTTTAACGGGCCTCAGCTCCTCGTCTGGCAGATCGGTTCATCCAACACATCTTTCCACTACATGGACCACAAGGATCGGGGTTAGGCCCAAATCTTTTTTTATCTCTTTATTAATGACCTTGTGGATGGGATTGATCGCACGATGTCCGTTTTTGCAGATGATACAAAACTTTGTAGGATACTTCAAACTCAGCTTGACTTTAAAATATTACAGAAAGACCGAGATAAGCTGCAGCCGGGCAAAAACATGTTGATAAATGTAAAGTGATGAACTTCGCACGCAATAATAGCAATAATTCATGTACATTAAATAGAATAAAACTGGGATAATGAAACAAGAGAAGGACCTGGGGATTCTGGTATCAAATAAGCTAAGCACTCAATGTCAGGCAGCAGCTGCAAAAGCAAATAGGATTTCAGGGTGTATAAAAAGAGATTAAAAACCTGGGATTCAAATGTAATATCACCCCCCCCCCCCTATAAATCCCTTGTAAGGCCACATATAAAATATGGAATTGTTTTGGCTCCACAATGTAAAAAGGACATAAGAGAATTGGAGAGGGTTCATAGGCGGCAACTAGATTATTAAATGGGATGAGAGGTGTCGCTTACAATGAAAGGCGAGAGAAATTGGGCTTGTTCATCATGGAAAAAAGACGTCTTAGAGGTGATCTCATTAACATGTATAAATCTATGTGGGGTCAATACAGAGAACCAGCACACGATCTGTTCCTTCCAAGGACTCTACAAAGGACCAGGGGACATTCATTGTGTGTGGAAGAAAGACGTGTCAGGCAGAGCAGTCAAAGTATGGAAAGCCGTACCTGAAGAGGTAGTGACGGCAGATACAATGTCAGCCTGAAGAGGTAGTGACGGCAGATACAATGTCAGCCTGAAGAGGTAGTGACGGCAGATACAATGTCCGCCTGAAGAGGCAGTGACGGCAGATACAATGTCAGCCTGAAGAGCTAGTGACGGCAGATACAATGTCAGCCTGAAGAGGTAGTGACGGCAGATACAATGTCAGCCTGAAGAGGTAGTGACGGCAGATACAATGTCAGCCTGAAGAGGTAGTGACGGCAGATACAATGTCCGCCTGAAGAGGCAGTGACGGCAGATACAATGTCAGCCTGAAGAGGTAGTGACGGCAGATACAATGTCAGCCTGAAGAGGTAGTGACGGCAGATACAATGTCCGCCTGAAGAGGTAGTGACGGCAGATACAATGTCAGCCTGAAGAGGTAGTGACGGCAGATACAATGTCAGCCTGAAGAGGTAGTGACGGCAGATACAATGTCCGCCTGAAGAGGTAGTGACGGCAGATACAATGTCCGCCTGAAGAGGCAGTGACGGCAGATACAATGTCAGCCTGAAGAGGTAGTGACGGCAGATACAATGTCCGCCTGAAGAGGTAGTGACGGCAGATACAATGTCAGCCTGAAGAGGTAGTGACGGCAGATACAATGTCAGCCTGAAGAGGTAGTGACGGCAGATACAATGTCAGCCTGAAGAGGTAGTGACGGCAGATACAATGTCCGCCTGAAGAGGTAGTGACGGCAGATACAATGTCCGCCTGAAGAGGCAGTGACGGCAGATACAATGTCAGCCTGAAGAGGTAGTGACGGCAGATACAATGTCAGCCTGAAGAGGTAGTGACGGCAGATACAATGTCAGACTGAAGAGGTAGTGACGGCAGATACAATGTCAGCCTGAAGAGGTAGTGACGGCAGATACAATGTCAGCATTTAAAAAAGGCGAGATGTCTATTTACGAATGGCATTGAGGGTTATAATCAAGCGATGAATGACGGGTAATTTATTGAGAGAGGTTGAACTTGATGGGCCGGTGTCTTATTTTTTTTTTTCAACCTATGTAACATGGACTACCTCTTCATATTGTTCCTGACCGGGGTGTACAGTTCACGTCCAATTCTGGAGAGCCTGTGTAATGTTTTAGATGTAAAGCTGGACTCCTCTTCTGTCACCCAAAGTCTAACGGTCAAGTGGAAAGGATCAACCAAATACTTGAGAATTATCTCTGTCATTATGTCTCTGTCCAACTTGACAATTGGGTGCAGCTTCAGCCCGGGGCGGAATTCTCCTACAATAACCATACAAGTGAGTCTCCGGCTTCCTCCTGTTGTGTTTTGCATACAGTCAGCACCCACGAGTTCCTCTTCCTGTGCAAACTATGTCTCAAGCACCTGCAGCCAGTTCTTCATTCGGGACTTTTCTTCACATCTGGCAGCAGACCAAGTCTGCGGTTCTTCGGGCAGTGGATCGCATGAAAGCATATGCCGATAAGAAGAGAAGGGTTCCTCCTCAGTTTCTCTCTGGAGTCCAGGTCTGGCTCTCTTCAAAGAGCATTAGTCTGAAGATGCCTTCCCACAAATTCGCTCCCAGGTTACTCGTCCCCTTCGAGATGTTACAACATAAATCCAGTGTCCTATAAGCTTTGGATTCCTCCTACTCTCAAAATCCCCAACTCGATCCATGTGTCCCTCCTAAAGCCTGCGGTCCTGAACCGCTACAGTAAATCTCCTAGTTCTGCAGTTGCTCCCAGCGGCTCTTCTGACATCTTCGAGTTGAAGGAAATCCTGGACTACAAGTGGGTAGGAGGAAAGACCTATCTAGTGGACTAAATCCGTTTGGTCCTGAGGAGAGGTCTTGGAAGCCAGAAGAGAATCTTAATGCTCCTACCCTCATTAAAGAATACCTCTCACACGCCGGACTCAAGAAGAGGGGGCGTAAGGGGGTGGTACTGTAATGGCCGCAGATTGTCGCCTTCTCACCTCCCTGAGACCGCAGACCTCTGACTTCCTGCCGGTCTCCTTCCCCGGAGACTCCAGCACATGCGGCCGTACTGCTCTGCAGTATCAGGTACTCCTGGTCTGTGCATTGTTGTTGTATTCCCATGTTAGTCCAAGCAAGTGGTCCCTTAGATGTATCCTGCTCCTGGTGTTCCCGTATCCTGCCTACTATATCCAGTAACTATTTATTCCTGAGCTGTGAGCTAGTATTGGAGTCGTCCAGCGTCCTCTGTCGCGCCAAGCATCATCTGTGCCAAGTGTCTACTACACCGCGTGCCGGCTACTCCGAGTATCTGACCGTCTTCCCAGGTACTCTTACCCCAGAGACTGTTATTGGTTATTGACTGTGGTTTGGCCAGCTGCTACTCCGCTAAGAAGGAGCGTCCTAGTGGGTCCACATACACCACAGGCGTGTCATAAGCGTTATTATCTGCTAGATCTGTCCCGCTCACCTGTAAGTGTTATTATCTGCTAGATCTGCCCCGGTCACTTGTAAGTGTTACTATCTGCTAGATCTGTCCCGGTCACCTGTAAGTGCTGTTATTATTATCTGTAGATCTACCCCGGTCACCTATATGTGTTATTATTATCTGCTAGATCTGCCCCGGTCACCTGTAAGTGTTATTATTATCTGCTAGATCTGCCCCGGTCACCTGTAAGTGTTATTATTATCTGC
Organism: Rhinoderma darwinii; assembly: GCF_050947455.1. NCBI lineage: Eukaryota > Metazoa > Chordata > Amphibia > Anura > Rhinodermatidae > Rhinoderma > Rhinoderma darwinii. The sequence goes on from NW_027463871.1 coordinate 190,246, forward strand.
TAGATCTGCCCCGGTCACCTGTAAGTGTTATTATTATCTGCTAGATCTGCCCCGGTCACCTGTAAGTGTTACTATCTGCTAGATCTGTCCCGGTCACCTGTAAGTGCTGTTATTATTATCTGTAGATCTACCCCGGTCACCTGTATGTGTTATTATCTGCTAGATCTGCCCCGGTCACCTGTAAGTGTTATTATTATCTGGGACCTCACCGATCTCTAGTACGGCGCCCTCTAATCCCCGTCCTACCGCTCTGTTGTGGCTGAGGCGTTTGCTTTCCGACCATGAATCATGGAATCCGCATTGCTCGCTGAGCTACGCTATTTCCGTAACTCCCATGGTAGCGAATGGCAGTTACGGAAACCGCGTAGAATGCAAGCAACGTTGATTCCGTAATTCATGGTCGGAAATCACACGCTTCAGCCACAACAGGGCGCTGTACTAGAGATCGGTGAGGTCCCAGAGGTGGGACCCGCATCTATCTGACAGATCCTGTGGATATGTCATAAATGTCCCTGATGAGAAAACCCCTTTAATGGCGCGTACAAAGACGGTTTACACAATTGTTGCTTCAGACTTTGTGGGAACAATTTGGGGGGTTCGTCTCTTTCCTGTTCCAGGATGACTGCACCCCAGTACACACAGTGAGATCCATAAAGACGGGGTGAAACGTTTGGGGTGGAAGAACTCGAGGGGCTGCTCAGAGCCCAGACCTCAACCCAGTACAACTACTTTGGGGCGAATTTGAACGCTGATTGTTACCAGACATTCTCCCCAACATCTGGGTTGACCTCCGGAATGGACTAGAATCCCCACAAACCTCCCGATACTCCGCCCATGATTCTGGAAGGTCCAACAAGCTCATATAGGGGTGATGATCGGGGGCCACATACTTTGTCCATATAGTGTAAGTGTGAGAGCATCGCCATCAGACCCTGGACGTCACTGGTGGTCCCGGACCTGACTCTTGATTTATACACAGTCGGCTGATTACACATTATAAACCTGACGGAAATCTGAGGAGAGAAGCTGAGAATCAGCACAAGGAGCCGAGAACAAGCGTTAGGACAATGGGAGGACTCCGGGCTCGAAATAGAAGCTGGCAATCCGCCCAAGAGATCAGTGTCATACAGAACGGCAGCCGCATCATGGAGTATGTACTTACCTGTTCAGCCTGGAGAAAGACGTCCTAGAGGAGATCTTATCATGTAATTACATGTGAGGTCAATACAGAGAACCAGCACATGATCTGTTCTCCAAGGAATCTACAAAGGACCAGGGGACACCCACTGTGTGCGCAGGAAAGACATTTCAGACATGAATATAGGAAAGGATTCTTTACAGTTCAAGTGGTCAAGCTATGGAAAGCCCGGCCCCAAGAGGTTGTAATGGCAGATACTATGTCAGCATATAAACAAACAGAACAAGGATCTCTGGACTAAAGAGCTCAGTATATGTAATTATATATATACGGTGCCAACCAGACATGGAAATGTAAGGAAAAGAAAAAACAAAACCTGGTAAAAAAGGCACTCGGCTCAATAAAGTCGCATTTTAATTATCAAAAGTTTATTAATATATATTTAAAATGATGCAATCTTGCACAAAATCTATGTCCGCATATACAGGTCCTTCTCAGTGAATTAGAAGATCATCAAAAAGTTAATTTATTTGAGTAATTCAATTCATAAAGTACCTCATATTCTATAGATTCATCACACACAGAGGGATCTCATATATTCTATAGGTTCATCACACACAGAGAGATCTCATATATTCTATAGATTCATCACACACAGAGGGATCTCATATATTCTATAGATTCATCACACACAGGGATCTCATATATTCTATAGATTCATCACACACAGAGGGATCTCATATATTCTATAGATTCATTACACACAGGGATCTCATATATTCTATAGATTCATCACACACAGAGGGATCTCATATAATCTATAGACTCATCACACACAGAGGGATCTCATATATTCTATAGATTCATCACACAGAGGGATCTCATATATTCTATAGATTCATCACACGCAGAGGGATCTCATATATTCTATAGATTCATCACACACAGGGATCTCATATATTCTATAGATTCATCACACACAGAGGGATCTCATATATTCTATAGATTCATCACACACAGAGGGATCTCATATATTCTATAGATTCATCACACACAGAGGGATCTCATATATTCTATAGGTTCATCACACAGAGGGATCTCATATATTCTATAGATTCATCACACACAGAGGGATCTCATATATTCTATAGATTCATCACACACAGGGATCTCATATATTCTATAGATTCATCACACACAGAGGGATCTCATATATTCTATAGATTCATTACACACAGGGATCTCATATATTCTATAGATTCATCACACACAGAGGGATCTCATATAATCTATAGACTCATCACACACAGAAGGATCTCATATATTCTATAGATTCATCACACAGAGGGATCTCATATATTCTATAGATTCATCACACGCAGAGGGATCTCATATATTCTATAGATTCATCACACACAGGGATCTCATATATTCTATAGATTCATCACACACAGAGGGATCTCATATATTCTATAGATTCATCACACACAGAGGGATCTCATATATTCTATAGATTCATCACACACAGAGGGATCTCATATATTCTATAGGTTCATCACACAGAGGGATCTCATATATTCTATAGATTCATCACACACAGAGGGATCTCGTATATTCTATAGATTCATCACACACAGAGGGATCTCATATTCTATAGATTCATCACACACAGGGATCTCATATATTCTATAGGTTCATCACACACAGGGATCTCATATATTCTATAGATTCATCACACACAGAGGGATCGCGTATATTCTATAGATTCATCACACACAGAGGGATCTCGTATATTCTATAGATTCATCACACACAGAGGGATCTCATATATTCTATAGATTCATCACACACAGAGGGATCTCATATATTCTATAGATTCATCACACACAGGGATCTCATATATTCTATAGATTCATCACACACAGAGGGATCTCACATATTCTATAGATTCATCACACAGGGATCTCGTATATTCTATAGATTCATCACACACAGGGATCTCATATATTCTATAGATTCATCACACACAGAGGGATCTCATATATTCTATAGATTCATCACACACAGAGGGATCTCATATATTCTATAGATTCATCACACACAGGGATCTCGTATATTATATAGATTCATCACACACAGAGGGATCTCATATATTCTATAGATTCACCACACGCAGAGGGATCTCGTATATTATATAGATTCATCACACAGAGGGATCTCATATATTCTATACATTCATCACACACAGGGATCTCGTATATTCTATAGATTCACCACACGCAGAGGGATCTGGTATATTATATAGATTCATCACACGCAGAGGGATCTCATATATTCTATAGATTCATCACACACAGGGATCTCGTATATTCTATAGATTCATCACACACAGAGGGATCTCGTATATTCTATAGATTCATCACACACAGAGGGATCTCATATATTCTATAGATTCACTACACACAGGGATCTCATATATTCTATAGATTCATCACACACAGAGGGATCTCATATATTCTATAGATTCATCACACACAGAGGTATCTCATATTCTATAGATTCATCACACACAGAGGGATCTCATATATTCTATAGATTCATCACACACAGAGGGATCTCGTATATATTCTATAGATTCATCACACACAGGGATCTCGTATATTCTATAGATTCATCACACACGGATCTCGTATATTCTATAGATTCATCACACACAGAGGGATCTCATATATTCTATAGATTCATCACACACAGAGGGATCTCATATATTCTATAGATTCATCACACAGAGGGATCTCATATATTCTATAGATTCATCACACACAGGGATCTCATATATTCTATAGATTCATCACACACAGGGATCTCATATATTATATAGATTCATCACACAGAAGGATCTCATATATTCTATAGATTCATCACACACAGAGGGATCTCGTATATTCTATAGATTCATCACAAACAGAGGGATCTCATATATTCTATAGATTCATCACACACAGAGGGATCTCATATATTCTATAGATTCACTACACACAGGGATCTCATATATTCTATAGATTCATCACACACAGAGGGATCTCATATATTCTATAGATTCATCACACACAGAGGGATCTCATATATTCTATAGATTCATCACACACAGAGGGATCTCGTATATTCTATAGATTCATTACACACAGGGATCTCGTATATTCTATAGATTCATTACACACAGGGATCTCGTATATTCTATAGATTCATTACACAGAGGGATCTCATATATTCTATAGATTCATCACACACAGAGGGATCTCGTATATTCTATAGATTCATCACACACAGAGGGATCTCATATAGTCTATAGATTCATTACACAGGGATCTCGTATATTCTATAGATTCATCACACACAGGGATCTCGTATATTCTATATATTCATCACACAGGGATCTCGTATATTCTATAGATTCATCACACAGGGATCTCGTATATTCTATAGATTCATCACAAACAGAGGGATCTCGTATATTCTGTAGATTCATCACACACAGAGGGATCTCGTATATTCTATAGATTCATCACACACAGAGGGATCTCGTATATTCTATAGATTCATCACACACAGAGGGATCTCGTATATTCTATAGATTCATCACACACAGAGGGATCTCATATTCTATAGATTCATCACACACAGGGATCTCGTATATTCTATAGATTCATCACACACAGGGATCTCGTATATTCTATAGATTCATCACACACAGAGGGATCTCATATATTCTATAGATTCATTACACACAGGGATCTCACATATTCTATAGATTCATCACACACAGAGGGATCTCATATATTCTATAGATTCATTACACACAGGGATCTCATATATTCTATAGATTCATTACACACAGGGATCTCATATATTCTATAGATTCATTACACACAGGGATCTCACATATTCTATAGATTCATCACACACAGAGGGATCTCATATATTCTATAGATTCATTACACACAGGGATCTCATATATTCTATAGATTCATTACACACAGGGATCTCATATATTCTATAGATTCATTACACACAGGGATCTCATATATTCTATAGATTCATTACACACAGAGGGATCTCATATATTCTATAGATTCATCACACACAGAGGGATCTCGTATATTCTATAGATTAATCACACACAGAGGGATCTCGTATATTCTATAGATTCATCACACAGGGATCTCGTATATTCTATAGATTCATCACACACAGAGGGATCTCGTATATTCTATAGATTCATCACACACAGGGATCTCGTATATTCTATAGATTCATCACACACACAGAGGGATCTGGTATATTCTATAGATTCATCACACACACAGAGGGATCTCATATATTCTATAGATTCATCACACACAGAGGGATCTTATATATTCTATAGATTCACTACACACAGAGGGATCTCATATATTCTATAGATTCATTACACACAGGGATCTCGTATATTCTATAGATTCATCACACACAGAGGGATCTCATATATTCTATAGATTCATCACACACAGGGATCTCATATATTCTATAGATTCATTACACAGAGGGATCTCATATATCCTATAGATTCATCACACACAGAGGGATCTCGTATATTCTATAGATTCATCACACACAGAGGGATCTCATATATTCTATATATTCATCACACACAGGGATCTCGTATATTCTATAGATTCATCACACACAGGGATCTCGTATATTCTATAGATTCATCACACACAGAGGGATCTCGTATATTCTGTAGATTCATCACACACAGAGGGATCTCATATATTCTATAGATTCATCACACACAGAGGGATCTCATATTCTATAGATTCATCACACACAGAGGGATCTCATATATTCTATAGATTCATTACACACAGGGATCTCATATATTCTATAGATTCATTACACACAGGGATCTCATATATTCTATAGATTCATTACACACAGAGGGATCTCATATATTCTATAGATTCATTACACACAGAGGGATCTCATATTCTATAGATTCATCACACAGAGGGATCTCATATATTCTATAGGTTCATCACACACAGAGGGATCTCATATATTCTATAGATTCATTACACACAGGGATCTCATATATTCTATAGATTCATTACACACAGGGATCTCATATATTCTATAGATTCATTTCACACAGAGGGATCTCATATATTCTATAGATTCATTACATACAGAGGGATCTCATATTCTATAGATTCATCACACACAGAGGGATCTCATATATTCTATAGGTTCATCACACACAGAGGGATCTCATATATTCTATAGATTCATTACACACAGAGGGATCTCATATTCTATAGATTCATTACACACAGAGGGATCTCATATATTCTATAGATTCATTACACACAGAGGGATCTCATATATTCTATAGATTCATCACACACAGAGGGATCTCGTATATTCTATAGATTCATCACACAGAGGGATCTCGTATATTCTATAGATTCATCACACACAGAGGGATCTCGTATATTCTATAGATTCATCACACACAGGGATCTCGTATATTCTATAGATTCATCACACACACAGGGATCTCGTATATTCTATAGATTCATCACACACACACAGAGGGATCTCATATATTCTATAGATTCATCACACACAGAGGGATCTTATATATTCTATAGATTCACTACACACAGAGGGATCTCATATATTCTATAGATTCATTACACACAGGGATCTCGTATATTCTATAGATTCATCACACAGAGGGATCTCGTATATTCTATAGATTCATCACACACAGAGGGATCTCGTATATTCTATAGATTCATCACACAGGGATCTCATATATTCTATAGATTCATCACACACAGGGATCTCATATATTCTATAGATTCATTACACACAGAGGATGTGTGTAGTGAATCTATAGAATATATGAGATCCCTCTGTGTGTGATGAATCTATAGAATATGTGAGATCCCTCTGTGTGTGATGAATCTATAGAATATAGGAGATCCCTCTGTGTGTGATGAATCTATAGAATATATGAGATCCCTCTGTGTGTGTGATGAATCTATAGAATATATGAGATCCCTCTGTGTGTGATGAACCTATAGAATATATGAGATCCCTCTGTGTGTGTGTGATAAATCTATAGAATATATGAGATCCCTCTGTGTCGGATGAACCTATAGAATATACGAGATCCCTGTGTGTGATGAATCTATAGAATATATGAGATCCCTCTGTGTGTGATGAATCTATAGAATATACGAGATCCCTGTGTGTGATGAATCTATAGAATATATGAGATCCCTCTGTGTGTGATGAATCTATAGAATATATGAGATCCCTCTGTGTGTGATGAATCTATAGAATATATGAGATCCCTCGGTGTGTAATGAATCTATAGAATATATGAGATCCCTGTGTGTGATGAATCTATAGAATATATCAGATCCCTCTGTGTGATGAACCTATAGAATATATGAGATCCCTCTGTGTGTGATGAACCTATAGAATATACGAGATCCCTCTGTGTCTGATGAATTTATAGAATATACGAGATCCCTCAGTGTGTGTGATGAACTTATAGAATATATGAGATCCGTCTGTGTGTAGTGAATCTATAGAATATACGAGATCCCTCTGTGTGTGATAAATCTATAGAATATATGAGATCCCTCTGTGTAATGAATCTATAGAATATATGAGATCCCTCTGTGTGTGATGAACCTATAGAATATACGAGATCCCTCTGTGTGTGATGAACCTATAGAATATACGAGATCCCTCTGTGTGTGATGAACCTATAGAATATACGAGATCCCTCTGTGTAATGAATCTATAGAATATATGAGATCCCTCTGTGTTTGATGAACCTATAGAATATATTAGATTCCTCTGTGTGTGATGAATCTATAGAATATACGAGATCCCTGTGTGTGATGAATCTATAGAATATATCAGATCCCTCTGTGTGTGATGAACCTATAGAATATATGAGATCCCTCTGTGTGTGATGAACCTCTAGAATTTATGAGATCCCTCTGTGTGTAGTGAATTATAGAATATACGAGATCCCTCTGTGTGTGATGAACCTATAGAATATACGAGATCCCTCTGTGTGTGATGAACCTATAGAATATACGAGATCCCTCGGTGTGTGATGAATCTATAGAATATACGAGATCCCTCTGTGTGTGATGAACCTATAGAATATATGAGATCCCTCTGTGTGTAGTGAATCTATAGAATATACGAGAACCCTCGGTGTGTGATGAACCTATAGAATATACGAGATCCCTCTGTGTGTGATGAATCTATAGAATATATGAGATCCCTCTGTGTGTGATGAATGTATAGAATATATGAGATCCCTCTGTGTGTGATGAATCTATAGAATATATGAGATCCCTGTGTGTGATGAATCTATAGAATATATGAGATCCCTCTGTGTGTGATGAATCTATAGAATATATGAGATCCCTCTGTGTGTGATGAATCTATAGAATATATGAGATCCCTCTGTGTGATGAATCTATAGAATATATGAGATCCCTCTGTGTGTAATGAATCTATAGAATATATGAGATCCCTCTGTGTGTGTGTGATGAACCTATAGAATATATGAGATCCCTGTGTGTAATGAATCTATAGAATATATGAGATCCCTCTGTGTCTGATGAACCTATAGAATATATGAGATCCCTCTGTGTCTGATGAATCTATAGAATATCTGAGATCCCTCTGTGTGTAGTGAATCTATAGAATATATGAGATCCCTCTGTGTGTGATGAATCTATAGAATATATGAGATCCCTCTGTGTGTGATGAATCTATAGAATATATGAGATCCCTCTGTGTGTGTGATGAACCTATAGAATATATGAGATCCCTGTGTGTAATGAATCTATAGAATATGTGAGATCCCTCTGTGTGATGAACCTATAGAATATACGAGATCCCTCTGTGTGTGATGAATCTATAGAATATATGAGAACCCTCTGTGTGTGATGAATCTATAGAATATATGAGATCCCTCTGTGTGTGATGAATCTATAGAATATATGAGATCCCCCTGTGTGTGATGAATCTATAGAATATATGAGATCCCTCTGTGTGTGATGAACCTATAGAATATATGAGATCCCTGTGTGTAATGAATCTATAGAATATATGAGATCCCTCTGTGTCTGATGAACCTATAGAATATATGAGATCCCTCTGTGTCTGATGAATCTATAGAATATCTGAGATCCCTCTGTGTGTAGTGAATCTATAGAATATATGAGATCCCTATGTGTGTGATGAATCTATAGAATATATGAGATCCCTCTGTGTGTAATGATTCTATAGAATATATGAGATCCCTCTGTGTGTGTGATGAACCTATAGAATATATGAGATCCCTGTGTGTAATGAATCTATAGAATATGTGAGATCCCTCTGTGTGATGAACCTATAGAATATACGAGATCCCTCTGTGTGTGATGAATCTATAGAATATATGAGAACCCTCTGTGTGTGATGAATCTATAGAATATATGAGATCCCTCTGTGTGTGATGAATCTATAGAATATATGAGATCCCTCTGTGTGTGATGAATCTATAGAATATATGAGATCCCTCTGTGTGTGATGAACCTATAGAATATATGAGATCCCTGTGTGTAATGAATCTATAGAATATATGAGATCCCTCTGTGTGTGATGAATCTATAGAATATATGAGAACCCTCTGTGTGTGATGAATCTATAGAATATATGAGATCCCTCTGTGTCGGATGAACCTATAGAATATATGAGATCCCTCTGTGTGTGATGAATCTATAGAATATATGAGATCCCTCTGTGTGTAATGAATCTATAGAATATATGAGATCCCTCTGTGTGTGATGAATCTATAGAATATATGAGATCCCTCTGTGTCTGATGAACCTATAGAATATATGAGATCCCTGTGTGTGATGAACCTATAGAATATATGAGATCCCTCTGTGTGATGAACCTATAGAATATATGAGATCCCTCTGTGTGCGATGAACCTATATAATATATGAGATCCCTCTGTGTGTAATGAATCTATAGAATATATGAGATCCCTCTGTGTGTGATGAATCTATAGAATATATGAGATCACTGTGTGTGATGAACCTATAGAATATATGAGATCCCTCTGTGTGTGATGAACCTATAGAATATATGAGATCCCTCTGTGTGTAATGAATCTATAGAATATATGAGATCCCTCTGTGTGTGATGAATCTATAGAATATATGAGATCCCTCTGTGTGTGATGAATCTATAGAATATATGAGATCCCTCTGTGTGTGATGAATCTATAGAATATATTAGATCCCTCTGTGTGTGATGAATCTATAGAATATATGAGATCCCTCTGTGTGTGATGAACCTATAGAATATATGAGATCCCTCTGTGTGTGATGAACCTATAGAATATGGGACACTTTATGAGCTGAATTCCCTAAATAAATAAAAATTTTGATGATATTCTAATTAATTGAAAAGGACCTGTATAAAAATGGAGATGTTTGTCTGATGAAGATGTCGCGGAAGGTTATAAATAATCTAACAATGAATGACGTGTGATTGAGAACCACATTAGGAGAAGCACAGTGTCCACTAATCTGCACAAGCGCAAACTTTCCATCACTGACTCTGAGAGCAGGATAAATACAACCAAGTAACCTATTCCCTGGATAATAAACCATCCACACATAACTACAACCCCCTAGGCTTAATTCCCGCTGATGCATTTAAATCATCCGAACTCTACGCCCATCTCAAATGTCTAAACCTCCAAACCGGTTCCCCTCCCTCCTGTTCCCCATCATCACCTCTTTTCAACGGCTCCATAGCGATGATTAAATCCCACCAGATCTCCTCTTCTCTACTCCAGGTCTCCATTCATGAGAGAACAATTAAAGGGAATGTGTTGTTAGCAAAAAATGTTGTTTTTTTTTTAGTTAAACAGTTAGTGTATAGGTGATTAAACATTGTTCTAATTTTTTTATTTTTTTTCACGAGTCAGGAAATATTATAAATTAGATTCTAATTTATAATATTTCCCAGCGCTGGTCACTAGATGGAGCAATTCCCAAAATTGCAGCATTGCATGTGGTAAAGCAACCACATTGCTTTATGCTGCAAAATTGGAAAAAAATCCCTCGCTCTAGTGAGCTCTCAGCATCCCCCCCTCCTTTATCCTGGCTAGTGCCGGGAGAAACGAGGGGATTGAACGGTGTAACCTCCTACACTGTGTGTCGCTATTTTTTTAGCTAACACACAGTGTAGTAGGTTTACATACAGTAGTAAACACACACAAACACGAACATACATAGAAATCTCTTACCTGCTCCTGCCGCCGCCGCTCCCTCCGGCCCGTCCGCTCCGTCTGCTGCCGCTGCTCCATGTGCACAAGTCCGGAAGCCGCGACCGGAAGTAGTAATCTTACTGTCCGGCCACGACTTCCGGTCCACAGGAAAATGGCGCCGGACGTCGCTTGGCCGAAGACCTTCAATTTGGACTGTGTGGATGCGGCGCATGCGCCGTTCCTACACAGACGGCGTGCAGCATAGTGAATGGAACGGGCCCTGTTCGCATTCACTATGGGGCTGTATGTGCCGTATTCCATGTCTGTATGTGTCGTTAAAAATGGCAGCCCCCATAGGGAAGAAAAAGTGTAAAAATAAAAAAAAGTAAAACACAAACACACAAATAATTATTTTTTAATAAAACACTAAAAGCAAATTGATATAAAAAAATTTTTTTCCGCGACCCTCGTCCTTGAAGTTTTACAGAGTTGTGACTGCGCTGAGTAACGATCTCCTGTGTCGGTGTTTGCTCTGCGATCACCTATCTCTCTAAGAGAAACAGAGAATTGTATTAGCAATAATGTCAGACAGAAAGCCAGAAAAAACAGATAAGAGATGCCTAATCCTGGATCGGGAGAGCAGTGAATAAATGACGGGGGCCGCGGTAGGACAAAAGAAGCCGGCGATTTACATAGACGTCGAGGAGTGCAAGAACAGAGGACATCAATAAGGGACCTGCTCAATCAGAACAAATAGATACAGCTAGGGGGATAATAATAATGGTACTTAGAGTTATAATTGTATTAACCCTTGCTGTATGTTTTATTGCATTGCCGTTTTCCTACTTGTAATTCCACGTGTCACTGTGACGTCATGGCTGAGCTTTGACCTCACGGTTTTTGCGCCCTTTTTTCTGTGTTTGGATGTTTTTGCCTCTATAAATAGAGGTGTTATTGTGTCTTACTGCTATTGGCCTGATGAAGACGTTGAAACGCGTTGCCTGCTTATCTCTATTAAAACGAGTTATTTATTTGCCTACCACTTGTCATCATCATCATCTTCACTAACAGCAGCGCCTCTGCTTAGGTCGTCTCACACATCAAAATGTGCATTGTTTTTAGTTCATTTGAATTGTTCTCATTACTGCGGTCACCTTCACGGTTCCCCGGATTGGACTTGGCTGCTGCTGTTTACTACTCTTTCCCAGTATTGTGCCTGTTTATAGCACAAACTTACAAGGTGAGCCTTTGCCTTCGCTGCCTTCGTATAGGCCTATCTGTTACCAGCATTTATTTTGCACTATATGGCGCCGTGCTCTCTTCTTTCTCTCCTACAGCTCCATTCATGAGAGGACACAATCCAACATAGATGTCGAGCAGTCACTAGTCCCCAATCTCACTCTGGTTTACTTCTCCCGACAGACAACACCTTCTCTGCCGTTTCTTTTTTAGGACCCCCCTCTCAATTCACGATGCCCCCGATCACTCCTGTATCTCAAACCAGAGACCTCTTACTACCCCTACTCATGAGCCCAAAATCTCAAATCAGCACCAATTTCTTTCCTACAGTCCAGAGATTCTCAACCAAAAGAAAATTAGAAGCAGATTTAGAGGTTGTAGAGGAGGCAAGAATAGAAAGAAGAGATCCAATAGTACGAGCAAAGAAATACACACAATACAAATACAAATGTTTCATTTATCAAGCTTTCAACTCAATCAAAACAAAATGAATCTATTATCCCAAGGACTTTCGTTCTGCCCCGCAGCCTCCCGGGGGCTTTCATCTCTTTATGGATCTTCACCGATTCATTAGGAAGCTCGCGCTCCTACGCCACGTGGCTATCACTCCCACCTCCTCCATCCACTCCAGATACCACAGGGACTCATCCCACTCCAATTATGGTGGATGTCCGTCCTAAATCTAATTTTGACCCCGCTCAGCATCGTGGGTCGGCTCTGGATACTTTCTCATCATTAGTAGGAAACTATTTCAACTCCTTGGAGATTTCCCATATCATCAATGACAATTTTACTAACTCTGAAAGGAGAGCAATTAAATCCCTCAAGAACGATGTATCCCTTGTGATCCGGCCCGCAGATAAAGGGGGTGGAATTGTTCTACAAGATCGGTCCGATTCCATTAATGAAGCGATCAGGTTATTAGCGGACACCTCCGTCTATGGAAAGCTCAAATGCAACCCCCATCCTCGTACATCATAGAATATAAATCTTTCATTGATTTGGCTTCCAGTGATGGTTTAATCACCAAAAAACAAATGAACTTCTTGCCTGTCCCGTTCCCCACAGTGCCCTTCATGTATCATCTCCCCAAAATACACAAATCACACATCTTACCTCCCGGACGCCCCATTACTGCAGGTACAGAAATTTTTCCCCTTTTGTAGATTTACACCTCCAACCCTCTGTTCTCAAATTACCGTCCTCTCTGAAGGACTCAGCGCAGCTGATTAGAGATCTCCGCACCTTTAATTCTGCATATAATCCGTCATCCCTCAGTTTTTTAAACAGCGGCTGCGTCTGCTCTCACCAATATCCCTCATGACAAAGGTATAGAGACCATTGAACTTTATTTACGTTCCGATTGAAATATACCTGGCGCCCACGCATGCTTGTTAACTAATTGCATTAAGTTTATTTTCCAACACAATGTCTTTACTTTTGACAAAAATTTTTACAAGTATATCAGGGGCTGTGCCATGGGGTCCCGCTTCGCTCCCTCATATGCCAACTTCTATATGGGGGCTTTAGAAGATTTTGACATTTATAGCAGCCACCTTGTTAAAGACAATATCTTATTTGGTTGACGATACATAGATGATTTATTTTTTTATCTGGACGGGGGACGCCTCCAAGGCCCTTCATTACATGGAATTTTGAAACCGCAACGATATTGGGTCATGTTTTACACACAACGTTTTGGACATTTCGATTGATTTTTTTAGATTTTTTACTCAGCAAAGATACCGATGGAAATCCGGTCACCAATACACACTTCAAAACAGTAGACGTGAATAGTTCTCCAGATTTCAATAGTGCTAAGTTTCCTCCCTGGCTTAGAAACAAACCTTTTGGCCAATTTAGAAGAATTAGAAAGAATTGTTCTAATCCTAAACAATTTCACTCTGAATGTGACATCCTAAAAAAACGATTCAAAAAAAATAATTTTCCAACTAGTTTGATAGGAGGGGCGCACGTAAAGCAGCCAGTGTGACCCAGGACCATTGCTTATTACCAGTTGCTAGAAAAACGGACACTGATAATACAAAATATAACTTTATTACCACCTTCAACATTGGGAGTAACTTGTAACTTCTATTTGTCTGAAAGATATTTTACCCAATAAGATCCCAAACCTTGGGGGGTATCCTCGCTCCAAGTAAATGATGTGACCAAAAACCCAGTTGCCCTGGGATGTTCCCTCTTTTCGTTGTGGTCACTCCAGATGCCGGTGTTTGAATATTTCCCACAGAATGAAATCCTAAACTTCCGTAGTCACTTCAGAATCCTTTAACATCAAAACTTTTTTAAACTGTGGGAGCGATAATGTGACCGACCTGTTGACGGTCCCTGTAACCTCCAGTATTGGTAGAACCTCGACCACGGCATTGCCGGATTCACAGGCACCGGTCCAATGGCAATGATGGTTTCCTTACATAGCGCATCGCGCCATTCTTCACAAAAACATGAATGTAAATTTGACAATATGACCGGCTCGCCGATAGAACAAATCCCTCCAGGCACTGCCAATAGATTCCCCGTCTTAGGCAGCGCGAGAATTATTTATAAAGGAGCGCGGCGACATCACGGAAACATCTTCTGATTCATCTATTTGATGTTATTTATTTCTCTTATTCTTTATATCTCCCGATTATTATAACTATTTTATACTAAACGAATGTCTTTTAGATGATTCTCATACAAATGTGACTATTATATTATTGTTTTTTTGACCCTTTTGTCTTATTTTGTCTGATTTTATACTCCCAGATCTTAGGCCAATGGTTTTCTCACTATTTGGTTCTTTGCTTGTTATACAATCTGCTTCATGCCATCAACAACCAATTTAGCCTCCTAAATAATTGTTTTAGTTCATGATTTAAGCTCCACACTTACACTATGTCCCCTGTGAGGTGGTGTTTGTCCACCCTGCGGATGTCCCTCATCGGCTTCCGTAGTTTGTGTTCGGTTCGGGTTGCTATGACGCCGGGGACGCTGTTCGAGCGTTAAAGGGGTTTTCCCACGAGGGACATTTATGACAATTCCACAGGATATCTCCTAAATGTCAGATAGATGGGGGTCCCACCTCTGGGACCGGCACCTATCTCTAGAACCCGGCCCCCTAAACCCGTTCCAGCTTCGTCTGCCATCACTGACTCCCGGCCACTTCCTGACTTTATGGTCGGCAGTTATGAAAACAGCCGAGTGGCCGCCGAGCTGCGCTGTTTCCGTAACTCCCATAGTAGTGAATAGCGGTTATGGAGGCACGGAGCACGCGAGCTGCGCTGTTTCTGGAACAACCATTCAGTTCTATGGGGTTTACGGAAAGAGCGCAGCTCAGCGGGCACTCGGCTGTTTTCACCTTCATGGTCGGAAATCAGCACAAAGAGGGAGAACGGGGTTTAGGGGCCCGTTCTAGAGAAAGGTGCGGGTCCCAGAGGTGGGATATCCTGTGGATATGTCATAAATGTCTCTGATGGGAAAACCCCTTTAACCTGTGTATCCCACAGCCCCGCTGTCACTTTCTACATCCCGCGGTGGTCCCACACGCCGACACATGCTTCAATCTAACCTTCTGCCTTATTACTACTCAGGGTGTGCCCCCATTATTACCATTCTGTGGGTGTCCCCATTGTTATTACTCAGGGTGTGCCCCCATTATTACCACTCAGGACGTGCCCCCATTATTACCACTCAGGACGTGCCCCCATTATTACCACTCAGGGTGTGCCCCATTATTATTACTCAGGGTGTGCCCCCATTAATACTGCTAGTCAGTGTGATCATTAATAGTGCCAGCCATAGTGCCCACATAACAATGCCTTCAATTATCCTGGCACGATCCAGCAGCAGCTGATAATGGACGGGGTGGATTTGTGGTGATCATCTGATTGCCAGGGTGCAATGCTCGGTCTACTCGCTGCCGCAGAATGTGATTTTCTACCACTTGAACTGAGTGTGGCCACGACATTATATGCCATTACAGCCCGTGGCACGTGGACGGTCACCGCAGCAGCGCGCCGTCTCCTCCGTGTCTCCCCCTGGAGATTATTCTTATAAAGTGGCCTCCTGAGGGTGTCATTCACTATCCTGTCCGCCATGTTGCTGTAGATAATGTCCCCACAGAGCAGCCCCTGAGCTGGGATTAGATACAGGCTGCATGTCGTGTATCTAAGGCTCTGGGGCTCTCGTTTCTCATTGTTTGGCTTCGCTGCGTCTCCTGGTAACTGTTTCTCTCTCCCTTGTTGTCTAAGCTCCAATTTCCAGGAAAGATAAGAAAGATAAGATTCAGCTTAAAAGCTTAAACCAGATGAGACTGTCCCGAGGTGAAGAGAGAGAGGACGAGCAATAAGAGACCAACCTAATCCTGAGCCCTAAAGAGACGTGAGACCTGCCGCGTAGAGACCCCAGAATATCATAAAAACCCCCGAAAACCATAAATCACACCGGAAAATAAGACGTTTCACCAAAACAATCCCGGAAGATTCATCTTATGTCAGTGCAGATAATACCTGTATATATATATAGTGATGAGGTGTAGCTAGTACCTGTATATATAGTGTTAGAGTAGATGATGATTAGGTGATGATGAGGTGTAGCTAGTACCTGTATATATAGTGTTAGAGTAGATGGTGATTAGGTGATGATGGGGTGTAGCTAGTACCTGTATATATAGTGTTAGAGTAGATGGTGATTAGGTGATGATGATGAGGTGTAGCTAGTACCTGTATATATAGTGTTAGAGTAGATGATGATTAGGTGATGATGGGGTGTAGCTAGTACCTGTATATATAGTGTTAGAGTAGATGATGATTAGGTGGTGATGAGGTGTAGCTAGTACCTGTATATATAGTGTTAGAGTAGATGATGATTAGGTGATGATGAGGTGTAGCTAGTACCTGTATATATAGTGTTAGAGTAGATGGTGATTAGGTGATGATGATGGGGTGTAGCTAGTACCTGTATATATAGTGTTAGAGTAGATGGTGATTAGGTGATGATGGGGTGTAGCTAGTACCTGTATATATAGTGTTAGAGTAGATGGTGATTAGGTGATGATGGGGTGTAGCTAGTACCTGTATATATAGTGTTAGAGTAGATGATGATTAGGTGATGATGATGGGGTGTAGCTAGTACCTGTATATATAGTGTTAGAGTAGATGGTGATTAGGTGATGATGATGGGGTGTAGCTAGTACCTGTATATATAGTGTTAGAGTAGATGATGATTAGGTGATGATGATGAGGTGTAGCTAGTACCTGTATATATAGTGTTAGAGTAGATGGTGATTAGGTGGTGATGATGAGGTGTAGCTAGTACCTGTATATATAGTGTTAGAGTAGATGGTGATTAGGTGATGATGAGGTGTAGCTAGTACCTGTATATATAGTGTTAGAGTAGATGGTGATTAGGTGATGATGATGAGGTGTAGCTAGTACCTGTATATATAGTGTTAGAGTAGATGGTGATTAGGTGATGATGAGGTGTAGCTAGTACCTGTATATATAGTGTTAGAGTAGATGGTGATTAGGTGATGATGGGGTGTAGCTAGTACCTGTATATATAGTGTTAGAGTAGATGGTGATTAGGTGATGATGATGAGGTGTAGCTAGTACCTGTATATATAGAGTAGATGGTGATTAGGTGATGATGGGGTGTAGCTAGTACCTGTATATATAGTGTTAGAGTAGATGATGATTAGGTGATGATGATGGGGTGTAGCTAGTACCTGTATATATAGTGTTAGAGTAGATGATGATTAGGTGATGATGGGGTGTAGCTAGTACCTGTATATATAGTGTTAGAGTAGATGATGATTAGGTGATGATGAGGTGTAGCTAGTACCTGTATATATAGTGTTAGAGTAGATGATGATTAGGTGATGATGATGAGGTGTAGCTAGTACCTGTATATATAGTGTTAGAGTAGATGATGATTAGGTGGTGATGATGAGGTGTAGCTAGTACCTGTATATATAGTGTTAGAGTAGATGATGATTAGGTGATGATGATGAGGTGTAGCTAGTACCTGTATATATAGTGTTAGAGTAGATGGTGATTAGGTGGTGATGATGAGGTGTAGCTAGTACCTGTATATATAGTGTTAGAGTAGATGATGATTAGGTGGTGATGATGAGGTGTAGCTAGTACCTGTATATATAGTGTTAGAGTAGATGGTGATTAGGTGGTGATGATGAGGTGTAGCTAGTACCTGTATATATAGTGTTAGAGTAGATGGTGATTAGGTGATGATGATGAGGTGTAGCTAGTACCTGTATATATAGTGTTAGAGTAGATGGTGATTAGGTGGTGATGATGAGGTGTAGCTAGTACCTGTATATATAGTGTTAGAGTAGATGGTGATTAGGTGATGATGGGGTGTAGCTAGTACCTGTATATATAGTGTTAGAGTAGATGATGATTAGGTGGTGATGAGGTGTAGCTAGTACCTGTATATATAGTGTTAGAGTAGATGATGATTAGGTGATGATGAGGTGTAGCTAGTACCTGTATATATAGTGTTAGAGTAGATGGTGATTAGGTGATGATGATGGGGTGTAGCTAGTACCTGTATATATAGTGTTAGAGTAGATGGTGATTAGGTGATGATGGGGTGTAGCTAGTACCTGTATATATAGTGTTAGAGTAGATGGTGATTAGGTGATGATGGGGTGTAGCTAGTACCTGTATATATAGTGTTAGAGTAGATGATGATTAGGTGATGATGATGGGGTGTAGCTAGTACCTGTATATATAGTGTTAGAGTAGATGGTGATTAGGTGGTGATGATGAGGTGTAGCTAGTACCTGTATATATAGTGTTAGAGTAGATGATGATTAGGTGATGATGATGAGGTGTAGCTAGTACCTGTATATATAGTGTTAGAGTAGATGGTGATTAGGTGGTGATGATGAGGTGTAGCTAGTACCTGTATATATAGTGTTAGAGTAGATGATGATTAGGTGATGATGATGGGGTGTAGCTAGTACCTGTATATATAGTGTTAGAGTAGATGGTGACTAGGTGATGATGAGGTGTAGCTAGTACCTGTATATATAGTGTTAGAGTAGATGGTGATTAGGTGATGATGATGAGGTGTAGCTAGTACCTGTATATATAGTGTTAGAGTAGATGATGATTAGGTGATGATGATGAGGTGTAGCTAGTACCTGTATATATAGTGTTAGAGTAGATGGTGATTAGGTGATGATGAGGTGTAGCTAGTACCTGTATATATAGTGTTAGAGTAGATGGTGATTAGGTGATGATGGGGTGTAGCTAGTACCTGTATATATAGTGTTAGAGTAGATGGTGATTAGGTGGTGATGAGGTGTAGCTAGTACCTGTATATATAGTGTTAGAGTAGATGATGATTAGGTGATGATGATGAGGTGTAGCTAGTACCTGTATATATAGTGTTAGAGTAGATGGTGATTAGGTGGTGATGATGAGGTGTAGCTAGTACCTGTATATATAGTGTTAGAGTAGATGATGATTAGGTGATGATGGGGTGTAGCTAGTACCTGTATATATAGTGTTAGAGTAGATGGTGATTAGGTGATGATGAGGTGTAGCTAGTACCTGTATATATAGTGTTAGAGTAGATGGTGATTAGGTGATGATGAGGTGTAGCTAGTACCTGTATATATAGTGTTAGAGTAGATGGTGATTAGGTGATGATGATGAGGTGTAGCTAGTACCTGTATATATAGTGTTAGAGTAGATGATGATTAGGTGATGATGATGGGGTGTAGCTAGTACCTGTATATATAGTGTTAGAGTAGATGGTGATTAGGTGATGATGAGGTGTAGCTAGTACCTGTATATATAGTGTTAGAGTAGATGGTGATTAGGTGATGATGATGAGGTGTAGCTAGTACCTGTATATATAGTGTTAGAGTAGATGATGATTAGGTGATGATGATGAGGTGTAGCTAGTACCTGTATATATAGTGTTAGAGTAGATGATGATTAGGTGATGATGATGAGGTGTAGCTAGTACCTGTATATATAGTGTTAGAGTAGATGGTGATTAGGTGATGATGATGAGGTGTAGCTAGTACCTGTATATATAGTGTTAGAGTAGATGATGATTAGGTGATGATGATGGGGTGTAGCTAGTACCTGTATATATAGTGTTAGAGTAGATGATGATTAGGTGATGATGAGGTGTAGCTAGTACCTGTATATATAGTGTTAGAGTAGATGGTGATTAGGTGGTGATGATGAGGTGTAGCTAGTACCTGTATATATAGTGTTAGAGTAGATGGTGATTAGGTGATGATGAGGTGTAGCTAGTACCTGTATATATAGTGTTAGAGTAGATGGTGATTAGGTGGTGATGATGAGGTGTAGCTAGTACCTGTATATATAGTGTTAGAGTAGATGATGATTAGGTGATGATGAGGTGTAGCTAGTACCTGTATATATAGTGTTAGAGTAGATGGTGATTAGGTGATGATGAGGTGTAGCTAGTACCTGTATATATAGTGTTAGAGTAGATGATGATTAGGTGATGATGAGGTGTAGCTAGTACCTGTATATATAGTGTTAGAGTAGATGATGATTAGGTGATGATGATGAGGTGTAGCTAGTACCTGTATATATAGTGTTAGAGTAGATGGTGATTAGATGATGATGAGGTGTAGCTAGTACCTGTATATATAGTGTTAGAGTAGATGGTGATTAGGTGGTGATGATGAGGTGTAGCTAGTACCTGTATATATAGTGTTAGAGTAGATGATGATTAGGTGATGATGAGGTGTAGCTAGTACCTGTATATATAGTGTTAGAGTAGATGGTGATTAGGTGATGATGGGGTGTAGCTAGTACCTGTATATATAGTGTTAGAGTAGATGATGATTAGATGATGATGAGGTGTAGCTAGTACCTGTATCTATAGTGTTAGAGTAGATGGTGATTAGGTGATGATGATGATGAGGTGTAGCTAGTACCTGTATATATAGTGTTAGAGTAGATGGTGATTAGGTGATGATGATGATGAGGTGTAGCTAGTACCTGTATATATAGTGTTAGAGTAGATGGTGATTAGGTGATGATGAGGTGTAGCTAGTACTGTATATATAGTGTTAGAGTAGATGATGATTAGGTGATGATGATGATGAGGTGTAGCTAGTACCTGTATATATAGTGTTAGAGT
Organism: Rhinoderma darwinii; assembly: GCF_050947455.1. Lineage (NCBI taxonomy): Eukaryota > Metazoa > Chordata > Amphibia > Anura > Rhinodermatidae > Rhinoderma > Rhinoderma darwinii. The sequence goes on from NW_027463871.1 coordinate 212,133, forward strand.
AGATGATGATTAGGTGGTGATGATGGGGTGTAGCTAGTACCTGTATATATAGTGTTAGAGTAGATGATGATTAGGTGATGATGATGAGGTGTAGCTAGTACCTGTATATATAGTGTTAGAGTAGATGGTGATTAGGTGATGATGAGGTGTAGCTAGTACCTGTATATATAGTGTTAGAGTAGATGGTGATTAGGTGATGATGATGAGGTGTAGCTAGTACCTGTATATATAGTGTTAGAGTAGATGATGATTAGGTGATGATGATGAGGTGTAGCTAGTACCTGTATATATAGTGTTAGAGTAGATGGTGATTAGGTGATGATGATGGGGTGTAGCTAGTACCTGTATATATAGTGTTAGAGTAGATGGTGATTAGGTGATGATGATGAGGTGTAGCTAGTACCTGTATATATATAGTGTTAGAGTAGATGGTGATTAGGTGATGATGAGGTGTAGCTAGTACCTGTATATATAGTGTTAGAGTAGATGATGATTAGGTGATGATGGGGTGTAGCTAGTACCTGTATATATAGTGTTAGAGTAGATGGTGATTAGGTGATGATGAGGTGTAGCTAGTACCTGTATATATAGTGTTAGAGTAGATGATGATTAGGTGATGATGATGGGGTGTAGCTAGTACCTGTATATATAGTGTTAGAGTAGATGATGATTAGGTGATGATGAGGTGTAGCTAGTACCTGTATATATAGTGTTAGAGTAGATGGTGATTAGGTGATGATGAGGTGTAGCTAGTACCTGTATATATAGTGTTAGAGTAGATGATGATTAGGTGATGATGATGAGGTGTAGCTAGTACTGTATATATAGTGTTAGAGTAGATGGTGATTAGGTGATGATGATGGGGTGTAGCTAGTACCTGTATATATAGTGTTAGAGTAGATGATGATTAGGTGATGATGATGGGGTGTAGCTAGTACCTGTATATATAGTGTTAGAGTAGATGGTGATTAGGTGATGATGATGGGGTGTAGCTAGTACCTGTATATATAGTGTTAGAGTAGATGGTGATTAGGTGGTGATGATGAGGTGTAGCTAGTACCTGTATATATAGTGTTAGAGTAGATGGTGATTAGGTGATGATGAGGTGTAGCTAGTACCTGTATATATAGTGTTAGAGTAGATGATGATTAGATGATGATGATGAGGTGTAGCTAGTACCTGTATATATAGTGTTAGAGTAGATGATGATTAGGAGATGATGATGAGGTGTAGCTAGTACCTGTATATATAGTGTTAGAGTAGATGATGATTAGGTGATGATGAGGTGTAGCTAGTACCTGTATATATAGTGTTAGAGTAGATGATGATTAGGTGATGATGATGAGGTGTAGCTAGTACCTGTATATATAGTGTTAGAGTAGATGGTGATTAGGTGATGATGGGGTGTAGCTAGTACCTGTATATATAGTGTTAGAGTAGATGATGATTAGGTGATGATGATGGGGTGTAGCTAGTACCTGTATATATAGTGTTAGAGTAGATGGTGATTAGGTGATGATGGGGTGTAGCTAGTACCTGTATATATAGTGTTAGAGTAGATGGTGATTAGGTGGTGATGATGAGGTGTAGCTAGTACCTGTATATATAGTGTTAGAGTAGATGATGATTAGGTGATGATGATGAGGTGTAGCTAGTACCTGTATATATAGTGTTAGAGTAGATGATGATTAGGTGATGATGAGGTGTAGCTAGTACCTGTATATATAGTGTTAGAGTAGATGATGATTAGGTGATGATGATGAGGTGTAGCTAGTACCTGTATATATAGTGTTAGAGTAGATGGTGATTAGGTGATGATGAGGTGTAGCTAGTACCTGTATATATAGTGTTAGAGTAGATGGTGATTAGATGATGATGAGGTGTAGCTAGTACCTGTATATATAGTGTTAGAGTAGATGGTGATTAGGTGATGATGATGAGGTGTAGCTAGTACCTGTATATATAGTGTTAGAGTAGATGGTGATTAGGTGATGATGAGGTGTAGCTAGTACCTGTATATATAGTGTTAGAGTAGATGGTGATTAGATGATGATGAGGTGTAGCTAGTACCTGTATATATAGTGTTAGAGTAGATGGTGATTAGGTGATGATGAGGTGTAGCTAGTACCTGTATATATAGTGTTAGAGTAGATGGTGATTAGGTGATGATGAGGTGTAGCTAGTACCTGTATATATAGTGTTAGAGTAGATGGTGATTAGATGATGATGAGGTGTAGCTAGTACCTGTATATATAGTGTTAGAGTAGATGGTGATTAGGTGATGATGAGGTGTAGCTAGTACCTGTATATATAGTGTTAGAGTAGATGGTGATTAGGTGATGATGATGAGGTGTAGCTAGTACCTGTATATATAGTGTTAGAGTAGATGGTGATTAGGTGATGATGGGGTGTAGCTAGTACCTGTATATATAGTGTTAGAGTAGATGGTGATTAGATGATGATGAGGTGTAGCTAGTACCTGTATATATAGTGTTAGAGTAGATGGTGATTAGGTGATGATGAGGTGTAGCTAGTACCTGTATATATAGTGTTAGAGTAGATGGTGATTAGGTGATGATGATGAGGTGTAGCTAGTACCTGTATATATAGTGTTAGAGTAGATGGTGATTAGGTGATGATGAGGTGTAGCTAGTACCTGTATATATAGTGTTAGAGTAGATGGTGATTAGGTGATGATGAGGTGTAGCTAGTACCTGTATATATAGTGTTAGAGTAGATGATGATTAGGTGGTGATGATGGGGTGTAGCTAGTACCTGTATATATAGTGTTAGAGTAGATGATGATTAGGTGATGATGATGGGGTGTAGCTAGTACCTGTATATATAGTGTTAGAGTAGATGATGATTAGGTGATGATGATGGGGTGTAGCTAGTACCTGTATATATAGTGTTAGAGTAGATGGGTGATTAGGTGATGATGAGGTGTAGCTAGTACCTGTATATATAGTGTTAGAGTAGATGATGATTAGGTGATGATGAGGTGTAGCTAGTACCTGTATATATAGTGTTAGAGTAGATGATGATTAGGTGATGATGATGAGGTGTAGCTAGTACCTGTATATATAGTGTTAGAGTAGATGGTGATTAGGTGATGATGATGAGGTGTAGCTAGTACCTGTATATATAGTGTTAGAGTAGATGGTGATTAGGTGATGATGGGGTGTAGCTAGTACCTGTATATATAGTGTTAGAGTAGATGATGATTAGGTGATGATGATGAGGTGTAGCTAGTACCTGTATATATAGTGTTAGAGTAGATGGTGATTAGGTGATGATGAGGTGTAGCTAGTACCTGTATATATAGTGTTAGAGTAGATGATGATTAGGTGATGATGGGGTGTAGCTAGTACCTGTATATATAGTGTTAGAGTAGATGATGATTAGGTGATGATGAGGTGTAGCTAGTACCTGTATATATAGTGTTAGAGTAGATGGTGATTAGGTGATGATGATGGGGTGTAGCTAGTACCTGTATATATAGTGTTAGAGTAGATGATGATTAGGTGATGATGATGGGGTGTAGCTAGTACCTGTATATATAGTGTTAGAGTAGATGGTGATTAGGTGGTGATGATGAGGTGTAGCTAGTACCTGTATATATAGTGTTAGAGTAGATGATGATTAGGTGATGATGAGGTGTAGCTAGTACCTGTATATATAGTGTTAGAGTAGATGATGATTAGGTGATGATGAGGTGTAGCTAGTACCTGTATATATAGTGTTAGAGTAGATGATGATTAGGTGATGATGAGGGTGTAGCTAGTACCTGTATATATAGTGTTAGAGTAGATGATGATTAGGTGATGATGAGGTGTAGCTAGTACCTGTATATATAGTGTTAGAGTAGATGATGATTAGGTGATGATGATGAGGTGTAGCTAGTACCTGTATATATAGTGTTAGAGTAGATGGTGATTAGGTGGTGATGAGGTGTAGCTAGTACCTGTATATATAGTGTTAGAGTAGATGATGATTAGGTGATGATGAGGTGTAGCTAGTACCTGTATATATAGTGTTAGAGTAGATGATGATTAGGTGATGATGAGGTGTAGCTAGTACCTGTATATATAGTGTTAGAGTAGATGGTGATTAGGTGGTGATGATGAGGTGTAGCTAGTACCTGTATATATAGTGTTAGAGTAGATGGTGATTAGGTGATGATGAGGTGTAGCTAGTACCTGTATATATAGTGTTAGAGTAGATGATGATTAGGTGATGATGAGGTGTAGCTAGTACCTGTATATATAGTGTTAGAGTAGATGGTGATTAGGTGATGATGAGGTGTAGCTAGTACCTGTATATATAGTGTTAGAGTAGATGGTGATTAGGTGATGATGATGAGGTGTAGCTAGTACCTGTATATATAGTGTTAGAGTAGATGGTGATTAGGTGGTGATGATGAGGTGTAGCTAGTACCTGTATATATAGTGTTAGAGTAGATGGTGATTAGATGATGATGAGGTGTAGCTAGTACCTGTATATATAGTGTTAGAGTAGATGGTGATTAGGTGATGATGAGGTGTAGCTAGTACCTGTATATATAGTGTTAGAGTAGATGATGATTAGGTGATGATGATGAGGTGTAGCTAGTACTGTATATATAGTGTTAGAGTAGATGATGATTAGGTGATGATGGGGTGTAGCTAGTACCTGTATATATAGTGTTAGAGTAGATGGTGATTAGGTGATGATGAGGTGTAGCTAGTACCTGTATATATAGTGTTAGAGTAGATGATGATTAGGTGGTGATGATGAGGTGTAGCTAGTACCTGTATATATAGTGTTAGAGTAGATGATGATTAGGTGTGATGAGGTGTAGCTAGTACCTGTATATATAGTGTTAGAGTAGATGGTGATTAGGTGGTGATGATGAGGTGTAGCTAGTACTGTATATATAGTGTTAGAGTAGATGATGATTAGGTGATGATGAGGTGTAGCTAGTACCTGTATATATAGTGTTAGAGTAGATGATGATTAGTGGTGATGATGAGGTGTAGCTAGTACCTGTATATATAGTGTTAGAGTAGATGGTGATTAGGTGATGATGAGGTGTAGCTAGTACCTGTATATATAGTGTTAGAGTAGATGGTGATTAGATGATGATGAGGTGTAGCTAGTACCTGTATATATAGTGTTAGAGTAGATGGTGATTAGGTGATGATGGGGTGTAGCTAGTACCTGTATATATAGTGTTAGAGTAGATGGTGATTAGGTGATGATGATGGGGTGTAGCTAGTACCTGTATATATAGTGTTAGAGTAGATGATGATTAGGTGATGATGGGGTGTAGCTAGTACCTGTATATATAGTGTTAGAGTAGATGGTGATTAGGTGATGATGAGGTGTAGCTAGTACCTGTATATATAGTGTTAGAGTAGATGGTGATTAGGTGATGATGATGGGGTGTAGCTAGTACCTGTATATATAGTGTTAGAGTAGATGATGATTAGGTGATGATGGGGTGTAGCTAGTACCTGTATATATAGTGTTAGAGTAGATGGTGATTAGGTGATGATGAGGTGTAGCTAGTACCTGTATATATAGTGTTAGAGTAGATGATGATTAGGTGATGATGATGGGGTGTAGCTAGTACCTGTATATATAGTGTTAGAGTAGATGATGATTAGGTGGTGATGATGAGGTGTAGCTAGTACCTGTATATATAGTGTTAGAGTAGATGTGATTAGGTGATGATGATGAGGTGTAGCTAGTACTGTATATATAGTGTTAGAGTAGATGGTGATTAGGTGATGATGATGAGGTGTAGCTAGTACCTGTATATATAGTGTTAGAGTAGATGGTGATTAGGTGATGATGAGGTGTAGCTAGTACCTGTATATATAGTGTTAGAGTAGATGGTGATTAGGTGATGATGATGAGGTGTAGCTAGTACCTGTATATATAGTGTTAGAGTAGATGATGATTAGGTGATGATGGGGTGTAGCTAGT